>NW_015150650.1:755678-769775 GCF_000732505.1 Cyprinodon variegatus
GCGGCCATCTGCTGAGGCCGACTGGGATTCAAGGAGAGAATAAGTGTGGCATGCATTTCTTTTCATGCCTGTACCTTATAAAACCACAATTTGGTGCAATTAAACTTGCAAATCTTTTGTTGTATGCATTTCTCTACCAGCTTTGCACTGAATTGTTTGTCTTTGCTGTGATAATGACTGATAAAAATCCTAAAAATGGTTCTTGATTGAATGTTGATCTGGACATTGACTAGGCCATTCTAACATTGACCATTCTAACACATGCGTATGTTTGATCCGAGTCATTCCATTGTAGCTCTGGTTTGTTTTGGGGATGTCGTGGCATTATGCTGCCACCTCCGGGTTTCACCACAGCCATGATGTCTTTATTTAATGTCAAATTTAGTTATTTTCACGTTGGCTAAAAAGTTTAATGTCGGTCTTATTTGACCAGAACACTTTCTAACAAATGTTTGCCATCTCCTCTATAGGACTGACATCAAAGTGAAACTGGACAATAAATAGTTATCCTGACAAACAGATTCTCTAATCAGAGCCATCCAGCTTTTTGTTTAAAAAAGCTTTATTAATATCAAGTAAAATTAAACACAGGTGGATTTTATTCTTGCATAAACATTTAAAGCACATTTGATTATATTTTTTGTTCCACCGAAGTAAAGGGGGTGGAATCTTAAATTGAGCATATATTCCCATGATTTAAGCACATTAATAAGATAATCAGTCAGTTGAATGAATGTGTTTACCCTTAAAGGTAAAAAGGCGTTTAACATATTGGAATAAAGGAGTTATTTCTTTCTTTTTAAGTGTAAAAAATGTTGTTCCATTGGAGAAAAGTTTTACTTAGATGCTTAAATAAAGAGACATTTCATTTATTTTAAGAAAAACTGACTCCCTCATATCACAGTTTTGCAGTCTTCTGTTTGTGCATCATATTAAATCTAAACAAAATAGACTAAAGCTTTTTTTTGCTATATTACAAAAAACAAAAACAGCTATAAATACCTTTGTACAGCATTGCACATTATGAGCTTAACTCAATATGTTGCCATTAGACAACAAGAGAAAATGAAAAAAAAAAGTAAATATAGAAAGGAGGTAAAATAAAAAAGAATTTAATCAAAAAAAGTTGAAAAACTGGCAAACATTTTTTGACGATAAACAGAAATTGTTTTAATTTGTTTCCCTCTCTAAGCACACAGTGGGTGTGCGATACTCAGCAGTTTCCAAATCAAACACACTTTCAGAAGCAATAGAGAAAAGAAGATTTTCTACTTATTTGCGTCAGTGGATCTAATTGTGTTTTCTCACACTTTTAAAGGTTAGAAAAGAGCCGAATATCTAACAGCTTTTTCCTGCTGAGACACTCATTCTGCGCTGCCAGATTTTTGAAGTATTGCTTTACAGTCTGAGCTGCAGCTCTTTGAAAGAATTACACTCCAAAAGAGAGCTCTATTTATTTACAGTCACTTAAGTGGAGTAGCTGAGACGTTGAGCACATGGTCGGCTTGTTGTAAGCAGATATGTATATACTTTATGTATCTATCCACTTCCTCCTGAGCTGCCGTCCATCTTCCTGTCTATGCGTTTGTATTGCAGTGAATGACAGGATGTTATTATGACCAGATTAAGACGTTGTCTCTGAGTCTGTATTAGATTAGGGGCGGCGCTGTCAGATGGTTTCCCCCATAATTATCTGTGACTGAATCGTTCCCTGTTTTTCACCCTTCGGCAGCCCTTTCTACTTCCTTGCCACGCTGATTTCTTCATTTTAATAAAGATTGTTAAAAAAGAATTAAAAATGGCTGTAGTGATGTTTGTCATTCAGCTGAGGTATTTTCAGCATATGTGATTTCAGTTTTTATATAATTTAGGGCTTATCCACAGACCAGTGCACCAGCGTTGTGAAGGGTTTGCCATGAAAATAATGACAACTAAATAGAGAGGGCAGCCTTTAAGTGGCTCATTAAGTAATGGCTGTTTTCCTTTTCAGCTGTGTCCTTCGCTGATGGAGAGAAAAGCAAGAGCTCTGAAAGCCCGGCTCGCCTCGGCCTTCACATCACTCGGGTCTCTTTTCAGCATTTTGTTTGTGTGCGAGTGCAGGCCATTTTTTTTTTTCTCCTGCCTGAGAGACCCATTCAGCACAAAGCTCTGTTGACTGCTCTCACTGAGTTGTGTGCGCATGGGAAGAAGTTTTCTAAGTGATTTCAGCAAAGCCCCCCCCCCCTCCCCGCAAACCGAGGGGAACGTTTAGAAAAGAAAAAGGAGAGAATAAAATCTTTCTTTTGATAGATCTGAGCCAGAATAGGCAGTGTGAAAATCCAATTTGGGCTAATTTTCATGTTTTGCCTTTTTTCCTTCACTTTAGGAAACATCTGTGTCATCAACAAACATATCAACTTTACTTTTTACAGTAAAGGGCATCAACATTTGTCAAATTAACGTCTAATCAATTATAGAAGAAAAATGAAACTGTATTTGCACCCTGCACTTTCACAGCAGTGATTAAGGTACAGCAAGATTATATTAATCTTAGAAAAAGAGAGCGTTGGGATTAAGTTGTTTTTCATTCAGTCCTTGCGTTTGGGTGGAATTTTAGTTGTTAGAGTGCCAACTTTTTTACATTTCTTAAATTCTTTTCAATAAACCAGTTTAAAAACATTCATGTTTTCAGTTCACTTGAACCATATGAGTTTTTAAATCACTGACATTATTTCCATTGCATTGTTTTCAAAAGGGATTACATTTTTCCACTATATTAAATTGATACTGTTAGTATTCAGTAATTGTTATTCAGTTTTACAGTAATTGAGCTGAGAAATGATCTCAAGGCTCAAGGCTTTAAATGTTAATCAGAGACGTCGTTACTCCAGTTTAGAAAGCATGAACATGTACAGCAATCCATTAAGAGAAGAAGTGAGTTACTGGTCTAAAGTATCCTTTTAAGGCAACATAGAGCATTTTGATAGAAATCATATAGTTTCATCTTTTAACCCCACAGAAAAATAAACTAGGTATTTTTAACATTTCAATGTATATCGCCCAGCATTACTTCACAATGGAAAAACTCACAAAAAAAACTTTTTAAAATAAATTTTGGGGGCATAATACTCCAGTTATTGTAGTCAATATCTATCATGTCAATATATCTAGATCGTAGGTCTTCAACAGGTGGTCTGTGACCCTTAGGGGTCCATGGAGGTACTGAATGGGGGTCGCAAAAGTTTTGCTTGATTAGACTTTTTTTTTAATATTCCCTCCTGCAATTTCTACGGCTAATTGAAATGTCTTTGAATAAATTAACTTAAATTTAAGACACTGTAGTAAACAGATAAATGGAGGCAGAAGATGTCTTTCAGTCATCAATGCACACATTCAGGGACACACAGGAGCTCTTTCATGCTGGGCACCGTTTCATTCACAACACCTGTTCCATAAACCAGGAATCAGAATCAGAAATACTGTAATCCATCCAATCCGCTCCCATCTCGCCATCAGTTTGGGGGTCCTTGACCTGGAAAACGTTGTAGACCCCTCATCTAGATAATTTACGTCTACTTCATTTTTCCAGGTTGGCCGTTTCAGCGAGATCAACATTGCCAGATGTTGCCTGATGTTAAAACTAAAAACAATGAGCCTGAATGAAAAGCTGACATGTCTTCAAAGCACATGGTGAAGCTTCTCACACCATGAGCTTCTTTTGACAATAGTTCTAAGGACTTCATTGATTAGCAAAATAGTCAACTTTGAGGATCAACTTAAACTGTTGTTGGTAACTCACCCTGGTAGCACTTAGATTTGTTCAGTTTAGTGACCAAAGAAAAGATTTTGAAATTTAAAGCTTAGATTATTTTTAATTGTGATTGACAGCTAATTTTATCTTGCTACTTGAGGCAGATTTAAAAGTAAACTTCCAGGAGACGTTTGATGCCAACGATTGGAGTCAGTTATAGCCTCTATTTCCTAAAGTCTAATAAGTGTAATTATCTCAACTTTAGCTCTGGGAGATTTGTAATTCAAAGGGGTCGGTGCTGCCTAATAAAGCACGTTAAAGCAATCTTACATGGAGATTAAAGCCCTTCCAGACAAGAGACACATAGAATTAATCAAGCTGTTAAAGGAATGACATTTAGTGATTTAGTCAGGGGTCAACTTTACAGTAATGTCCCCCATAATTCATTAAGACATCACTGAAAATGAAATTTGACTGAGCAGGACAGCAAACTATTAGCCAAAACACAAGAAAGCAGCAAAAAATTCCCAAACTTCTATTTAGTTAAAGTTGTTTTAATTATGACAGTGGTTTTCCTCAAGTTATAAACTGCATAAGGGAAACATTTTTTTTTTTTTCATATCACACGTTTAAAAAAACCTCCCCATGAATCATTATAGGATAAAACAATGAACTGTTTTTTAATATTCATTTATATCTGTTGCTGAGAAAAATATTCCTTTAAAACCATATTCTCTGCATGCATTGTAACATAAATGCAGCATTTGAGACGTGTTTGTTTTAAAGTGATTCATATAGTATGGAGCATAGGCGGAAGTTAAACTAAAGAAAATGATTGCTCTCCTTTATCCACCTGCCAATGGGCATCCAAAGTTCATCCTAAAAAGCCTCCGATCCGCAACTTGTCTGCTCAGGCGGTGTATGCGTGGTGACTTGATTCAAATGACACCACCTCCATCCCCTCCTCCACCATCGTAGCTAAAACTTCCCGGACTCTCACTGCGTTCCCTGTCTCATATCAACCGGTCCGGCAGAAGTCCGTCATGTTGAGCCTGGTTCTGCCAGAGGTTTCTTCCCAATGGGGAGTTTTTCCTCCCCACTGTCGCATAATGCTTGCTCATCATGCACAGGTTCTCTTAACCTGTGTTATCCAACTGGACTTCCATCTTCCAGGTCCCTAGGTGAAGCTCTTGTATCAGCTCATGCATTCCACTGGATCTCCCCATAAAGCTACCGTCTCGCCAATCATGCCTGGGGGGGGGATAGCCCTGTTCTTTACTCCTGTTCATGCATATCTATCAAAATTCAGTGCTATGTTTCCTGACAAGGTCTGAGCGGCAAAGACCAAGTAATTGTATCAAAGACAAAATTCTAATTTTCTTTTCTCTTCGTGTGAGTTTTTTACATGGAATTTTTTGTTAATCTGCCCATGACATTAAACTGATGTGGTAAAATGTCTGAAAGCTTAGCTAATGTCTAATTATTGGAAGGCAGTGCCTAAAAGCAAAATGCTTAAGCTCATTCAAATCAAAACAGGCTACAGAACTACCAATCCACTGTAGGGATTATACCGTTCTGCTTGAGAATTTGGTGAGGAGCATCTAGAATCTAGAAAGGTGCTTAAATTTAAGTGTCAAGATTCAGATCAGATTATTGCAGCATTTTTTAGCCCAGTAATGATTCTGCAACCTTGTAACCATGGTGCAGCTCTCATTTAATCTAAAACAGCATGGAGTTTGCAAACCAGTCTCCAGTCCATGTGGTCCATGTGGTGTTTGGAGAGAGGGCCTTTTTTTTTTTTTTTTTCAAAGGCATGACTCACACAGTCGTGACATTACACAAAATCTTTCTGCATGTTTTCTTAATAGATCGCTCTTGGTGTGAAAGTAATTAGCGGTAACAGTTGTTGACATGTGCCTCTGCTACCAGCACTCGCTATCAATACCAGCTCAGAGGGGAATAGTCTTTATATGGCGACAACAGTTGCTCAGCACCCTGTCTGAAATGTTATACAGTGAAATGCTTTTTATTACAGCTCATTGTTTGTTGGTATGGTAATTGTCTGTGTGCAGGCAAAGCCAAATAAGGATTGTTGCTTCAGTGGTTTGTATGATAGCTTTGGCAGCTGTACAACAAGCCGCGGCCAAGATAATAGAGCCTAGATAAGGGACTGGTTATGCAATGTGGAATTCCTCTATTTCCCACTGTCACTTCTGCTCCATTCAATGTCGGCGGGATTTTTTGCCTGACAACTCTAGGCTAAGCTGCAAGGCTTGTTTTTCCTGTCAAAATGAAGCTGGCTGTCTGAATCAGTGCTTTGCAGGTGAAGTCTCTAAGGAGGAATTTGTCTTTGCTGACATACAGGAAGAGAAAGGACTGAATGTTTTTCACCGTGTGGATGGTTGACTGTTTTCCATGGACAGCGGTGTCTACTTTTGATAAGATGGCAGTGATACAGCTGTTTGATTTGGCATAGCTTTGACAGATTGATTCTTCTCAATGACGTATCAGGGTTCAAGGTAATTTTCTATAAGAAAGAAGCTGTGGCGTGATTCCATGCTTTAACCATCATCTAGCATAAAAAATAAAGTATTTAGAGTAAAAACAAAGAGTAAAAATTCAGTTCAAAAATCTAATATACTGATAGTATGTTTTGTAATGATTAAAAATTAAATCAATATTGCATCGATGACTACTGTTTGTAGCACCTATCTCAGAATCTTAGAAAGGCTCTTTTTTTTCTTCTTCGTTTTTTTTTTGTTTTTTCCAAGACCAAAGAGTATTTGTCACCAAGCCTGGAACTCCTATAGGGCGAAGTTTTAGTTTTGGTACAGCCCATGTGAAAGGCCTTGCTGATGTCAAAGGCACTTCCTGGTTATTTAGTATATATAACTAGGGATCAACCGAAATTAAAATAGTGAGGAAACGAAATCCGAAAACCAGTCAGGTATTTAAAACATAGCATTTTTGGCTATGATGTGTACTAACCCTAAGGAAAATCAATGCATTTCATTAAATAAGTAACAAAAGTATCAAAGTTTCAATTTGCCACTGACACTTTTTGTGTTATAGCTTTTACCTGGGAAACTTTCTAGCCTTTCAAACACGTCCACCACAGACGGAGTGGGCGTGTTCGGTGTGTCACTTTCCTTTTCCGTGTTCCATTCTCCTCATTTCCACAATGACGATGGGGATATTTGGATTTCTATCACATCATTTGTGTGCCATTGACCTGAGCTTGTGGTGAGACCGATGTGCAGCGTTTAAAAACCTGCCTGCCGCATGCTCAACTTTGACAAACTCCACTCCGCCGCCCTTTGTTCCTTTGCTTCGGTCCTTTTCTTCGAGTGCTTGCTGAATCCCTACATATTAGCCCCCTTTCAAAACCAAAAGAACGTGAACTTGTAACCCATTCTGGTCAAATTTGACATCTGCCCAATTCTTCTAGCAGTACTGGTGTTTCTGCAATGTGTGAAGCTAAATTATCAGTATATTTAATTGAAATAATCACTTTTTTTTTTCCAATGGTACCAACTCAATTAGCCTCATTTCAATTTGTCTTGACTCTTTCCGTATTTGGTAGTTTTCAGTTTGTCCCATTGACATGTGGACAGGGTCGTCATAACAAGGTGGCTCCGACATCCAATGCGACAGCAATGAGGAGCAACAATGGAGGCTTTTAGTCAAGACTTTCAGTAAAAGAAAAGAGCGAGATAAGGCTGAGCGCTGCAGGATAAAATTCTCTGCAAGTGCATTGAGACAGGAAAGCCATGGATCGGTACTAAACTATACATCACCTAAACCTGGCTCACTATAGCAGTCAGATGTACAGTAAGACTACCAGACAGAAAGGTTATAATTAAAGAACTTTGTTATAATAATGTTAAATGTAGGCACAACCCGTAACTCCCTTTGAGTCATTTTCTAGGACATTTTTGAAGTTGCATTTTCAACGTGACTTACTCTGGTTGGTCCTGCATTCAAATTGTATTGAACATAGTAATAACTCCACATCACAACTTCAAATGGAAAAAAGTGAATCAAGCTGTACAGAGGCAGCCATTCAAAATGGCTCCTCCCAGTCAAACGCCAGCCGAATGGTAGCCAACTTCCAGCCGTTGGAGTGACCCCCTCCTTCTTTCCTTCTGGGCGTTTATCTTTTTTACTTCACCTTTTAATTGAATTCCAAGGTCTGACCAGGAGACGGGGCTTCTCTTTAGATCTTAATGTCCACAAACCATGACAGAAAGAATATTTTAGTAAAAAGATTGATGTTTAAAAAGGAATTGTAGGGGACCAGCAAAGGGCCCATCATGGAAATGTCAAGATTTATCTGGAGGTTTTTGTGGGGACCCAAATGCAGAGGCTGAAAGGCAGGGGTGAGTTCTTAGAAGATTTAATCAATGATCACAGGCAGCAAAAACAGGAATCCAACATAAAAATTAAACACAAACCAGAACCATGGGGACATCAGAGGAAAACAATCATGAGGAGCCAGGGCAAGACGAAGTAAGATGAGGAACCAGCACTGAGGGACTGCAGAGGGAGTGCATTTATGGCTGACTGAACAAAGGCAGGACTAACAAGCTGATAAGGAGCAGGTCTGAGTAGAGCTGATGAGGAGGCAAGGGAAAAGAAAACACAAAGGGGCAACAGAGGACAAGCAAAGAAAAACCTAAGAAACTTAAATAAATCCAGAAAGAACCAATAAAGCTAGAAAACAAGGAAAAACCTGGATAAACTTGAGAAAACCAACAGAACCAAGATTGTTACAGGAAAGTGGGGAAATTTTGAATGGCTACCGCTGTACCACACTAGGTTTAGTTGGTAATAATGGAGATTGGCTATTATATTCAGTCCCCTCGTCTGAGCAAGATAACTAAGGCATTAAGGAGAAAAACCCTGTCCCTCATCCAAAAACAAAATCTCTGGGTGAAATCAGCTTCAGGAAGAACGGCCATTTGCCTCTCCCAGCTTGTGCCACTGTTTGTGTCCCTCTTATCTCTCAGCCTTGTCCCCCGCCACCCCCCCCTACACATACACACTCCTTCACTCATTCAGTGAAAAAAGCGAGAGCTCTGACTCCTCCACAACAACTCTGAGTCTGGAATTTGTTCAAAAAGGCTCTTAGCAACAAATTAAGTGGCTTTATCGTAGCTACTTCCCTTTGGCGAGAGCGGCTTGTTGCATGGCTGAGTGAACAAAGTCATCCCATGTGTGGGGAATGACTCATGTTGTCAACATTTCTATGCAGTGAATCACCTTCATTGATTGACAATGCAAACATGACGTATCATATTATTTTAACCGATATCCAACTGACTAACCAGGGTTATTCTGAGCATTTGGCATGTAGTGATTTGTGCAAAGGACGGGTTGGTTGATAAAGCCCTCAGAGCAACTGGGCATCAATAATACAGTTTGTAGAGTTGATAAAGAGCTGTAATCAGTGATCTGTGTTGTAAAAAGAGAACTGCCAAAGCTCTTTTACAGGAAAACCAGGCTACACGCATTAATGAAAACAATCTTGCTTGAAAAAATGAAAACTGCACCTTTAGCTTTAATGACTTGCTATTGAACCATAGATATAAAGAAATAGATGTCTACAATTAGGCCAACTGCTGATGTTTTTTTTATTTTTTTTGGACAATTTCTAAAGATCCATTACAGTGAAAGTTGAAAAATAAGAGAGGAATTGGGGCTTGTTGATTTCTTTGTGGCTCTCTAGGTGACTGTTATAGTTCTGTGGAACCCATCACTGTTTAACAGACTCAATGTGACACAAGCTTAGAGGTTAACGCTAAAAATCCTCTGAACTTCCATAAAAGCTGGGGATTGAGGCCATATTCTCAGCAGAGCCAAAAGGAAGTATGTGTTTGAAATAAAATGGGATATAAATAAAGCCCATATAACATGGCCTGCGCAGTAAAACCTGCAAGGACAACTTAAGCTCTGTCACCCAGAGTGATCCGTCTGGCAGATCTGCCAGCTATAGACCGAATTTGGGCCTTCACTACGCAGAAAGCTGCCGTACGTCCATCTCTTTCTCCCCTTTTAATCCGTAGGTTGTTTACCCATAGATCAAAGGCAATAAAACGCATCTGCTCCCCTTCTTTTTTTTTTGCAAACAGGCCACACAGCTCATTTCAGATGGACCGCTTTGTCAGTTCGTCTGAAATGAGGACATGCACCTTAGAACCGGCGGAGCTTTTACCCAGGGTGTGGAATGCGATCAAAATGAGACGCATACATCCTCGTACACACAAGCACACACTCAGCACACAAGCACAAGGCCAGTTGTTGAGTCAATAAAGAAAACAGGCTTAGTGTAAAAGGGATAGAACATAAACAGAACTCCAAGCTTCTGTGTGCACCTTGCATCTCTCAGTTGCACAGCTCAGCAGCTGCTTTAGTCCCATGTAGTTTAAATACTACACTATTTATAGATGCACTTACAGTATAATTTGCACAGATGGCTCATGATTAAACACTCACTGAAAACATAACATCAATGCAACTCAGCTGTTGGTACAGAACCAGGATCTTGCTATAATCAGAAATCAAAATCCCATATTGTCCTTGAAGAGAATATGATGCATAACGATGTTTTAAATTCATTTATTAAAGCAAAGGGTAGGAAGATAGTTGGCATAGCACTTTAATTTAACTCTAATGCAGAATGTTGTGCTATGAAAAAAATGCTTTTATGGATTTAAAGTAGACAAAACTGAAATCATCACAGTGCAATTTAATTAAAAGGATCTGGATTAAGGTAACTTCAGGGCTACAAATTTTGATCCATTTATCACTTGAGCAGCGTTTTCGATATTTCAGTATCAATCTGCAGAATGTCATGTGGAGAGCCATAAAAAAAGGTTTTCTATCCTCTGCAAATATTAAATCAAAGCAGCTCTCTATCTTGGTAGAACTAGGTTCTGATTGCGGAGAGAAGTACATCATTTCCTTCCCAAGTGGCTCTTATTCATGTTGCAGTTATCTCCTCAAAAGAATAATTGCTGTTAAGAATTTTAGAAAGAGACAGAGGAGTCCAGTTATTAAAAGCAACTTTCAAATGCTTATTTTTATTTATTTATTTGTTTTCATTGATACAGAGAAACTAAAGACCAACTGAAATGAAACTGACATCTTTCCCTTACAATCTTAACCTAATAGAATGAAAGGATTTGTATATGGTCAAGCATAGGGCAGCAAGTCATTTTCTGGCTACAATAATACAACATATAGATCTTTGAAAATTCACTATCCGAAATGTTGAGAGGAGGGATCTAAAGCCATCCTACTAAGCATGTTGAAAAGATGGCTTGAAATCATCATAAATAAATTAATGCAGCGTTCTGAATGTTTCTATTAGTCCATATTCTGAACAGAACGAGTAACTCACCATTGACAGAAGCCCAAATGTTCCTTATTTGAGATGTTTATACAACATAGCAAAAAATTATTGTTTTTAGTTTAGTACTTTGTTTTTATATATATATACATTTTTTTTTATCTATTTTCTTTTCTTAAACAGGGAAAGAGAATGCAAGCCAATAGGCTCAGTTTAAACCAATGAAAATCCTGCAAACAAAACAAACTGAATGCTGGTTAAAACAGGTTTGAAACCTAATGGATGCCAATTTGAGAGGTACGCTAGATTTTCAAACTGTACTCCGGATTTATCAAGAGAACTCGTGTGAATCTTTGGGTCACAAATAGCTTCATGTCATCTGTGAAGAAATTTTTAGACCAAAACTTCCATGTGGACCATAAAATAAAAGGTCACAATGCAGCCTGAAGTGACCCAAATCAGATTTTTTTGGCCCATATGCGACCTGGATCTGATCTTTTCATGGCTGTCCGATCAACACAGATCCGATTTTAAACATGGATGTAGTGCCGCGCTCCGGCACTACATCCATGTTAACTTCCGTAAACACAGAGCACGCTGGCCTGTGACGTCATTGCATCCTTTACTGCGCATGCCGGACACTTGCGTTGTATGAATGTAGTTCACACAGGAGATCGCATACAAGTCGCATATATTTGGAAACGGCAAAGCAATAAAATCGGATTTCACAAAAAAAACGGAATTGAGCATCAAGGCCTGCAGCGTGAACGTAACCGAAAAGAGCAGCATGAGGATTTCACTATAATTTCTTTAATTACTCATTGATTTATATAACATATGAAATAAAATGCATGTAAACATATTTACGTGTTAAATATGATATCTTTTTTACTTATTTTTGAAAGTTTATTAAAGTCCTGTATGATAGAGTGACACTTTTGTTAAACTAATTAGCAATTTCACCATAATGAATGAGATTATTAACACCTGTTTGACTAATTATTGTATAATTTAGTTATTTTTAGTTAATCCAGCTTTTATAGATTGAAACATTTTCCTGATTCAGGATGCTTATGTTTTTTGTAAGTTCTATACCTTGATTCTTACCATGTAAAAGTAAAGATTGTAAAGCAACAGTTTAAATTATTTCACAACTTTTTAAGAGCAAGCCACACATGGGGTTAAGTTATTTGAAATCTCAGCAGGCATGAAGAGTAAGGACCTGTATTCTATCTGCAGCGACGTGGGAGGCCCACAGCCATTTCTTTACCCAACACAGAAGCAAATAAGATCACAACTCCTCCAAACTCCATTTTATCAGCCTTCAATGACGCTTGTTGCTGGGATGAATACTTTCCCTCTTTTTTTCAGCTTCCCTTTGGCAATGCTGCCGACCAGATCTGCAAAGTGGACTTCTGGTGTAAAAAGATCAGCTAGAGTATACCCACAGAGAGACAGCAGGCTCATGTCGTATTTCCGCTTCTTGCTTTTTTTATTCCTGCAGCAGAAGGTGGTTTCTTCTCCTCACACAAAACCTCCTGTTTTCATTTTGCTACTCCAGGTGTTGATGAAAGTATCTCCCTGAAGGATAATCACGTTTCGCCAGGACACTGAAAGAGAGACAAACACACACACACACACACACATCTATCCCACCCATCACCCAAATCGCTTGCCCTCCTCGGTGTGTATGCGTGCGTGTGTGAGCGGCTATCCGTGGCTTTTCAATTTGCACAATAATACAAGGGGAGGAAAATGGTTACACTGCTCACACAGTTGCCAGCCACACTGCTCCGACTGTATAAATTTGCATGAGTAAGCTGGTGCTACTCAGAGTACTACTGCTTCGGTTTAAGGTTTATTCACTAAACAAACTCGTCAGTGAAAAAGCATGAAAAGCTACTGACATTAACTGGTTTATGAATCCATTCTGACCGGGATGAAATGTTTGGTGTATTTTGAACTTCAAACCAGTGACCAGCGGATCCTTTCTTCTTTCTTTTTGTTATCGGCAGCTTGCATTCTGTTAAATACCATGCCATTTTGCAGAAAACGGGCCTTCGTTTTAATCGGCTTCCAGTCCTTTTGTATCGTCTATCATTCCTCATTCGATAGTCCACAGACTTTTTTTTAGGATTGCATACCTTTGGAAGCTTCTCTAAGCTTGCATAGCTGCAGGGAGAAATGCTAAAAACGAAAGATACCGCAAAACAATCCCTGCTATTATCTCCCATCTACTTGTTGTAAAAGATGTTTCCTTCTGTGCAATATAAAGGGAACCGTGATCATTGTTTTAGAGTAGATATAGTATCTTAAATCTTTTTATTCTAGCGATGTTTGAAAGTTGAAATGATAATCAAAGCCCAGTTCAGCAGGTGCTTCAAGGCTTCATGTATTGAGTCAGCCCAGTCTGCCTGTTCCATGACAGGAATCCACTGCAAACAAAAGCGGACAAAGTGAGCTTACGTGTATTTTTGACCCCCTTCAGCAAAACAGCAGGCATTGTTTCCAGTAGAACGCACAAAGGTTTTTCTGTTCGAACCTAACACAAGTGAAAGCTTGTCAGAGTGGCTGGTGGAAAGATGGAGGCCAAGAGCAAAGGTCTTGGTGACAAAAAGCAACCTGTTTTAGGGCAGCTGGAACATGTTAAACCTGTTGGTAACAGTTAACAGCCAGGTTTTAAGTACTACTCCTATTCTTTCTGAAAGATTTCTTCAGTATTGATTTAAACTGTTACCTTTGTGCTGAGGGGTCCTGACTCACTGCAGCTAAGGGTTTTATTATTTTTCTATTCCAAAAACATGATTTTAGTGATCAAACTCCCTTTAGCTCTGTTAGCTAGGCTAACATCAAAACAATAGTCTTCAAACTTGGAAACAAAATCCAATGGATTGTTTTTCAACTTTTTTGGAATGACTACGCCCTGAATGACGCTCTGGATGACAGAAAATCTTCACCAGCATCAAAAGTAATCAATAGTACATATGTATTTTCTTCCTCCTCATTTATATAAAGT
>NW_015150650.1:770235-779182 GCF_000732505.1 Cyprinodon variegatus
TTGGAGTCTTTGTTTTTATCCTTGTGGTATCGAAAATGGTATCGAGTATCGAATATTTTCCTTAGTATTGGTATCGAGTTGAAAAGTTTAGTATCGTGATAACCCTATCATATTTTAATCTAAAGATGATCCATCTTATTTATTGGCTAACTATGTTTTGATGTCCTGAGGAAGCATGTTTTTATTTGGTTTCCAAGATCATTTATGGGGCCAAGAGTGCTATGCTGTCACAGGTGTACATTCACCTGAAAAAGGCTGCAAAGAAGTAATTATTCTTTGTATTCATCATCACTTTTATCGTTATCAAGATAGTACCACAAAATATCATGGTAAAAATTTAAGTGTATATCTTCCACCCTTAATAACTAGTAAATGATAATTACCCCCTGATTCTCCATGTGGTATATTGGATTAGTCAGGGGTCATAATCTGTTATAATTTGTGATCTAATTGGTGAGAACAGAAATTAGGACCAAAATAGATGAGAATCTTTTGGAATGTTAGACAATTAAAAGGTGAGATTTTAGCTTTTTTATTACAATTTATTTATATGATTCATTAAAACCAGCAAAAATAACTACTATGTTGTAACTCAAGCACATGGGTATAAAATACTTTGCCAAAGGGTACAAAACTGATGCAGCAACAGATGAAATGGTAACGAGTAGCTACTCCACTATGATGAGGGAAATCATATAACAAATGAACCATAACTTTTAAAACCACAAAGAACATTAATTTCCAGGGTTTAATGTGTCAAGTGGGTTTCTGCTGCTCATGCCGCTGTTAGACACCTGTAACCACTAATGTTGACACCACAGATCCATCCATCTGTTCACCACACAACGTGCATAACAGTCACTATTAATATTCTAAATTAAAACAACGCTAGAAGACATTGAAGCTCATCTATTATTTGTATCAGTTTTACTCCGTATGTTTACATTTTTCTACTTTTTTCTTGTGATGTGTTTAAGCTTTTATGATCCCTGCCTCTTGCTTGCATTAGTGGTTTAGTTTCTATTAAAATATTACAAATCTGAACAGCAGAGTCTCAATGTCAGCGACTGAAGCCAAACAAATCACCTGCAGAGATCCATCTCTTTAGATATCAGACTTGGACTGTTAGTCTATGTTTGAGTTCAGAGTGGATTCAGTACTAAGTGTTCATATTTGCCTTGCAGCCACAGCTGTCTATCAATTTCATGTTTAACCTGACTGTAGTAATTATCGAGACAGTTAACAGCAGTTATAAAAAACGGATGCAGTTAAACATCCGTTCCTTCTATTAAAATGTAAAAATGTATCTTCAACGCCTGTGTAGCCTGAAACTCTATTTAATAAGGCTGCATGATTCATGTAAAGATCTGCAATAAATGTTGCATCAAGGTTAATTTAAACTGGCTTAAATGTGACCGTTTAAACTAGTTAAAACCTTAGTTGTTTCCAGTTTTATTTTGTATAAGAAGTACTGGAATTATTCCTACTAAGTGAGGATTAGTGAGGCAGACTCTGTTTTTTTTAGGAATCAGTGATTTTAGATCAGCCTTTGTGGATTAATTGGCTTAACGACCCAGATTTGGTTAGGGAGATGTTTGTGGAGACTCTCCGGCTTTGGAAATTCAGTCTGGTTTCTTTATTACTTGTGTTTGTGGTAGGTCTGAGAGGGAGCCTGTCAGAGCTAATCAGTCTGCAGTGGCCGGCTAAAAGCAGACATCCAGACTGCACACACGCACTCAAATAAAAGCAGGAAAACAAGAGGCCTCTCACATCCATGTGAAGGGTCTTCTACTGCACATAGAAAAAAGAGGAAAAAAAGAGTTGTTAACAGATATTGTTTCCGCTGCTGTAGCATTAACTGGGGCCCGGTTACCTCTGACTGTAGCTGAAACTGCAAAGACACGATGCTGTGATGCTCAGGGACTGGATGCTCAAACACATTTATTTAGAAATGATGAAGCGTTGATCTCTGTGCTTCCTCCCAGCTTCTATAATGTAGTCAGAAGGGAAGGGAGATAAATCTTTCCCTGTTAAACCAAACTGAATAGCATATATTTAAAATTAGCACATCTCAGCACATAAATCCCTTCTAACAAATGTGTTTTCCTCCGTAAAGCCGCACTATGGGTTTCATGGGAAATAAGGGCTATTCTGACAGTTCCAGGACCAAATGGCAGATTAATGTACCTTAAAGGGCTATTTATGCTCCCGCAGCAGTGTGTCGCAGTGAGCTTGTTGCAGATATGATGCAGATATTTTTGATTTATGCCCAATATTGAAGCGTGGTCTGCGCTATGTTATTCCACGCCATGACGCGGGAGGGACAATCAGGAACTAGCTGTGGGTCTAGATGCGGCCGAGGTGTCAAGGAATTAGGGGCAAGTTTGTCCGACAACGCAGAGACATGAGGGCCAAAAAGAGTGGGATCCAAGTGGAAAAAGGGTCCAAGCGTTCTCGCGCACCTCGCTCTTCTAGGTGGTCCATCTTCAGGAGTCGTTTTCCACAATGGCGGTCATACAAACAAAACAAGCCGGTAAGGTACCAAACAGGAAATATGCATAGTGTAGAGCGGATGTAGATTTGACCAATCAGAGGCCTCCTGTCTGCGGCACTGTCTGCGGTCACCTACAGTTTTGGAGAGGTGCATCAGAGTGTCTGCGGAAGGGGACGGGGGCATGTATACGTTCAGTGTGACACATGCAGACAACCTGGTTTCTGAGTATAAATCAGCCTCAAGTCTTTCTTTACCACCATAAAGGAAAAGACTAAAGTAAAGCTGGGTGATAAGGCTTAAAGAGAAATTTACTTCCGATACTTTTTACAAACCAAATTGGGTAATTTATTTTATTCTCCAAATGAAAAAAGAATTTACAGATGACTTAATTACTTTTAAACACTTTTATTTCCATTATCCTTGGGAATTTAAGGTGCAACTAAATAGGCTTGTAAGATAAGTCTTTTTATTTTAAAAAATGCTTCCATATTAATATACATCGTCATATAAATTAGACCTAGACAACTTCATCCATCCATCCATTTTCTAGCACGCTTATCCCGAGTGGGGTCACGAGGGGTGCTGGTGCCTATCTCTAGCAGTCAATGGGCGTGGGGCGGGGTACACCCTGGACAGGTCGCCAGTCCATCGCAGGATTTAGACAACTTTTATTGTCATTTTGTATAGACAGTATAAACTAAACGAAATGTGGTTTTGTACTGCTTTCATGTCATTTCCAGTTAAAGTGCAGCAGTGATCAAATGTAAACAGCGTGGCAGAAAAAAATGGCACAAAAAAGGTGGGCTCTCCTCATCCTTCGCAGGAAGTCCATGCGCTTCTGTGCCCTTTTGACCCGTAAGGTGGTGTTTACATTCCAGGTGAGAGTGTCTGTGATGTGCACCCCCAGGAATTTGGTGGCGTTGACCACCTCTACAGCTGAGCTGTTTATGACCAGTTGATCGTGGTTAGGCCGGTTCCTCCTGAAGTCCACCATGATCTCCTTCGTCTTCTTCACTTTCAGGATCAGGCTGTTATCTCTGCACCACCAGCTGCTCCACCTCCTCTCTGTAGTCCTGGTTGTTGTCGTCTCTGATGAGCCCCACCACCGTGGTGTCGTCTCCAAGTTTTACAATGTGATTGGTGATTTTTATTTTTATTTTTTTATTAATCGTTTAATAATCGGACATTTAAAAGGTTCCTTTTTATGAAATTAAACCAGGCGAAACTTAAACTTTTCAGTTTGAGAAGTTCTGGATAGAGCATGTTGACAGATGAAAAAGTTTCTTTTTATCTTAAATGCAAAATATTCATATATTTGTTTTACAATATTGATAGAATTACTGCTCTTAGTGTGTTGCTCTGTCAGCTAAGGCATGTTTTAAAGTCTATATCCTCCAGTTAATGATTAAACGATTACTAAATTGGTTTACGATTATTTCAATAATCGATTAACTACGATGAATCTGATTAGTTGTTTCAGTCCTAAATGAATAATTCACAGTGTGTCATTAGTAAATAATACTTTTCACAGCCTGAAGCTGCAAGTTTCCCCTCTGACAAACAGAAGTGAGGGCATTTTATTTGTACCCTGAAAAAGCAACAGAAAAAACCCGTTCATGATGCACTTAAAGCCATATTTCTCTTAGTCTCTAAGAGGGATTTTCAAAGCCTCTTTTTTGTGTGCACTGTGGCTTTTCACATCCCTTTCACAAGTGTTTCGATTCCAATGAAGATAGCAAAGGGGCCAAATGATTGAGTAACCTAATGCTTCTGTATACACAGAGGCCTTGAATGGTTTATATATCATGTGTGAAAAAATGTTTCATTTAGATGTGGGAGGAAGACGCGGATCAGTGTGTCAATTTGTGTCAATCAGATAAGCTGAGTGAGACGTCTGAGAAGATGCGCTTAAATGATTAAACAATAATCAGTGGTCGTTAAAAGCATTTGTAATATACTATGAGAAAATAAGACCAGAAATGAAGGTGAATAATTACAGTGTGGGTGTTGATTGTTTTTCAGTTCTGTTAAAACACTCATTGTATTTTAGCTCCACAGCAAGGCAGTGGGCTCTCACATTTCAAAGGGTCTCAATGCTTATTTATCGGTGGGATAAGTGCTGAACAGTAATACGGCACAAAGGGAAAATGACAACTTAGTGAACTGCTTCTTTTTTTGTTACGTTTTCTGTTTCCTATAATAAGACATTTATGTGCATTTGACTGACTCACACATATAGATCAAAGTTAAAAAGATGTACTGTAGATTTTACCTACAGCAGTTTTCTGTTTTTCTCCTAAAGACTTATAATCTAAGGCGTCTGAAAAAGCAGTCAGCCGTGCTTTTCCCATAAACCTTCTTTCCTTTGGATGGAGGGTTTTTGGTTGTGATGTGCTGAAAGCTTTAAATCACTCTGTTTTTACCATGATCATCTTCTATTGTTGGGAGAAGACATGATAACACGGAACAACCGGGAATGGATGTTTATTATCCCAGAGGGACAATTAACTTTAACGGTGACCAGTCATTACAGCTCAGCGGAGGCTGAGCAGGTGGACCACACCTCAGCACATAAACCCCTCAGCCAGTCTGTGGCAGGAAATGGGACCAGTTGGCATGTCTTCATCAGAGGATAAAGCAATGGAAAGATTTAACTAAAGAACCCAGATTTTTTTTTAAAAGCTCTGCCTTTTAGTTTAGTGATTTCTCTTTTTTCTCCCCCTCTACTTCTGAAATGAGGATTTTAAGATCTGTGAAGAAATTCGAGGATGGGGGTTAAAGGTTTCCTGTGGAAAGGACTGACTCATATCTGTGATGATGTTTGTTATGTTTTTCAGCTGGTTTTAATGCATTTTTATATCGTGCTACTTTGTACTTGTAATTATAGTGGGTCACAATTTTATGCTTTGATTTTGTGGCTTATGTTTGTAAAAGAGCAGACTTCTTACTGTTTGTACCATTTCCAGCTTTCAAAGCTTTTCTTTTTAGTAGCAATATCAGGAGGTGACGTAAACATTATTACTCTTAAGTTTAACTGTTGTTTTTAATAGTTGAGGCTGAAGAGTCAGAGCTAAAAGTACCAGCAGCACTTTATTATATACATATTTTATATATTTCATGCTTGTCTTTTTCTGAACCCAAAACTAAAAAACACTATTCTTTTTTCAAAAAATGCACCTAAAAGATAATGACGTGTTGATTCCAACCAATAGGAAAGTGACAATATGTGCTCATATGGTGTTATTAACACACGTCTCTTTGAAAGGGTCTTTTGAAATCTCCTAACATCCTGATAGGTTATATATTTTACCTTTGTTTTGTTTGTTTTTTTAAATAAGATTCCTCTGATCATTTGTTGGAGCCGGTACTCGATAAGAAGCAGATGGCGTAATAATTGGTCACTGCAGAGCACATCTGACCCACTTTTTCCAGTTCTGTTTCCACTGAAGGTGGAGGATTGAGCAGCTGAGTTCTGAGCTCCACTCTCTCAGATTCTTTTATATGTAAAGTCAAGAAATGTGAGCCCTTTGTGCTGCTGTGCTCAGATATCTGATGCTTCCTGGCACTAAATAAAATGTTGGAAAGGTATCAAAATCCTGCACTTAAGTAGCAATGAAGCTTTATTAAAAATCTCTGATAACTTTCAAACTTTCATTTTAGTCAGAGTTCTTATAAAGTCATGTCAAGCCAGAAATAGATTTTAAAAAATTAATAATTACAATTTCAATGTAATTATAAATTTTTCCATTAATGTTTCTGTCATAATTGGTTTAAGCGATCTGACCCACATGCACAGAACCATTCAGAGACCATCGGAAAAAAGTTTAACAGGTTTGTTGAATGTTGATGAAACACAGAATTAGGAGCTGGAACTCAGTGGACTGGTGAACCGGAACCGGAAAGTCTGAAGGAGAGGTCACAGTGATCAGTTCAGGGGCCGTAGGAAATTTGACTGAGGCTTGAATATAGCTGGAGAGAAACTTACGTTTGAGGGGGCTCTTGTTAATCCTTGAATCCAGTTTGTGGGGAATTAATCCAGAGGAGAGGGAACTCGTTTGAGAGCGGACAGGTAGACATACGTTGGACCCAGAGGAGTAAAGGAGCGGACTGTCACTTGGTTTTCCGATGAGGACTTGAACGGATCATGTGGAGGTTAACTCCTGCTCAGTGTGTACTCAGTAATCCTTCCAGGGGAAGAAGGTCCAGGTTATCCAGTTACACAGGAAAAGGCTTCCTGCCAAAGAGCAAAGACAAAAACAAGATTAGACTCAGAGAAACAAAGCTTCGGCTAGACTCTGCTAATCTCAGCTTGGCTAGAGTACCCAAAACTGGCAAAAAATCTGGCGTCGACGTAGTGACAGCCCACTGCTCAAATACTCCTCCGGTAATGATCCAACGAGCCGCAGGTGTGCAGGAAGGCCCAACGAGGAACAGGGCACCACCTCGTGGTGTAGAGAGAAAAACACAAAAACAACCCACACAAACTGGATTCCTAACAGTTTCACTTTGCAAAAGCACTTAGACCCCTTCCGCTTTTTCCATATACAGTCTTATTGCTCTGACTTTAGAATAAAGCTCACAACCAGTGATGCAATAAAAAGCTCTATTAACATTTCTATTTTCTATTTGTTGATACCTCGTTTTTTGAAGATTTCACCTGCTAATTCAGTTGAAATTTTCCAAAATTCTCTGTAAGATCTGCCCTGAAAGAAAATATAAAAACAATGTCCTGATTTCTTTCTAGCATTTCTCCAGCGAGCAGTCATTAATTATCTTTATTAGAAGCAGATGTGTAATGCCTCGTCCGCGAGACAGCTGCTGCTGTAAAAAATAGTTTTACTATTTGTCATCAAATCAAAGCTTTGAACAGTTATTTCGTCAAGCGAGATCTAACCCAGGTCTGTTCAAAGTGCTTTAGATAAAGTAATGAAGCATCACATTCAAACAGGACGCATCACGACTACAATGAAATTTACACAAATAGAAAATCATTGGTTAGAAACTGTATTTTGTATTGCCTTGACAATACAGCTTCTTACAATAAGTCTGATAATTATCAGATTATGCCAATGTTTCCAAATATAACATGATCCACAGAAGCAGAGACTGAAAGATAATTATCTTCTATCAAATTAGAATTGAAGTGAAATAGAAATAACCTTTCCTGCCCCCCGTTTAGGAAACCGACCTGTCCCGACATTAAGGTAAAATGCAAATTGAAGAATAGAAACACTCATGAGGACAAAGAATGAAAATAAAAAAAAACAAGAACAAGCAATTAGGACAAGTTTTTAAAATAGCAGTTTTAGACTTGCAATGTACAGACTTTAGTTGTTGCAATACAACTTTTTAATTTCCGATATGAAGCCGATATTACAGCTTTAATATTGGCTGATACTATGGTGACCAGATCTACAAACAAATGTAGAATAACTAGGACAGCTATGGCAAATGATGCTGGACATATGTGGCTTTTTTTAGCTGCACGTTCCATTGTTGCTTTTAGGGCTAAAACAGTTAATTTGATTAATCGTGATTAATCGATTATAGAAAATATCGTCAAATGATTTAGTAATCGATTAATTGTTAACTAGAGTAAATAGACTGTGTAACATGTCTTTAACTGACGGAGCAATTTTCTTACAGCAGTAATTATACCAAAATTACAAAAAAAATACACATATTTTTTTTATTGTCCATTTGTATGGTCTACCCAGAACTCCTGAAATGGAAAACGTTTTAGTTTCAATCGGTGTTTTTCTTTAAAAAAATCTTTTTTAAGGATCGTTTTGCTATCTATTTATAAATGAATTAATCAGAAAAAACCAATCGACAGATTAATCGATCAGCTAAACAGTCGTTAGTTGTAACGCTAGTTGCTTGTATTGCTCTTCACTTGTATGAAATAAAAAAAATACTTTGACAAACACAAAAACTCTCTCCTAGAAACTGTCTTTGTGTGTTTGTTGTTTTCTATTCTATAAACATAGTTCTGTATATGTTCTGTTTAGAGCATCATGCACAGTAAAGGTGCAGCTCTGGGAAAAATAGCTGCAGCCCTGCTTTCTTCGGATTTTACGAAGGATATCTGTTGATTTATTAGACTTTAGTCTAATTTAGCCGATACTGATTTTTACCTGACACGAAATCAAACATGAATCAGACATACCATTATTAGCAATTTTGTAGTGTGGAACATTAGAAAAGACAGAGTGATTAGAAAAGATCCATCCATCCATTATCTGACATGCTTGTCCCAAGTGGGGTCGCTGGTGCCTCTCTCTAGCCTGGGTGCCATTCCGAACTTAGTCCCGCCCACAAAGTTTGAGGTCGGGAAGTTCGGTCTGGCACTACTCCATAGTAGCGCGAGTATTATCGCCCACTGTCAGGCGATCCAATCAAATTGTCAGGGCGGGCTTTATACGATGATGGACAGATGACCAACAGTAACGT
>NW_015150650.1:779781-791379 GCF_000732505.1 Cyprinodon variegatus
CTACCCACTGCACCAGTGAGCAGCCGTAGAAAAGGTCAAGTTATAAAACTCAAACACAAGAATTACAGTCAACAAGTAAGAGGACCAGTGATTGTTTTATTATTTTCCAAATGGTAACAAAAATTTTAAACAGAAGCAAAGTGTTTCCATCAACCTGTTAATATCTGAAATTTTAGGTGCCAGCCCATATATTTTTTGGTTGATATCTGACCGATAAACAATGTGTGCTCCTAAAAGAGATTCATTAAGATGTATGTTATGTGTGTATGAAAATATGAGCAGAAAAAGCAAAACAAAAAAACAGCAGACTATTAACAAGAGTGAAAAACAGTGTTTAAAAACAACACAGATATAAATACCTTTTTCAGTTTTTTCGTAACAATGCGGCTATAAATTCTCCCAGTTGCTGGTAGGAAGGATCTGTGATAATGCTTCTTTATACACCTACAATACATTATACATCAGTCTTTCACTAAGTGATCTCTCCCGCTCTGCAGCAGCCTGAGGTGTAGCACATTGTCTGACAGTGATGTGTTTTTTGTTGGAGTCCTTCCATGATCCGTCTCCTGCGATGTTTCCAGGGAACATTCATGGACAGAACTGGTCCGGATGAGCTAATGTATCCAATCATTTCCTCTCAGTTTTACCTGCCATTCCTTATCCCTACAATCTTCTCTCTGGTTTGTGCTCTTTTCTGTTATTACATTTAACCTCCCCTCTTCATCATCATCATCATGCATTCATCCCTCAAACGTCCTTGTCTGAATCAGTCAGTAAAGAGAGGCAAATAGTTCCAGGCTTATAAAAAATATGACTCACAAGCTGACGGAATGAGTTTGGATGGTGGCGTGGACTAAGTGGAATACTTTAACTACCACTGCTGCCCCCTCCTCCTCCTCCCTCTCCCCTGCTTGACTTGTGTAATCTAGGTGACAAATACTTGTCTGACCTTGTGCTTTTTTTCTGTTTGTTGTTCTTTAATGGAGTTTTTCTCCTTCCTTTCGTGCGTCACTGCTGGTGTAACAGCTGAGCAAGAAAGTGTTTTCTTGTCAAAGAACCATGTAATCGCATTACCCTCCGCGTGTTTCAGTGTAGAACGTGTGCATGTGCTGTGTTGGCTGCAGCGCCGCGAGATTACACACTCACACGCAGACAAAGCAATGCTTCTAACATGTGTATCAAGCATTCAGGTTATGTGCAACGTATTCACGCTTGCAAACTGATATTTTACGCACACAAGCAGAACCACGTCTGCAAGTGTTTTGCTCCCAGATGCCAATTGGTGCGAGGGCTCCTCCGGGTTTTGAGCGTTACAGTTCACTGCTAGCTGCTACAGCGGGGGGCTCAGGAGAGCTTTGCTGTGCTGTAACAGAGCAGCTCATGGGAGAGGTTTGGTGGGGGATGAGGGGGAGTACAGATTTCCTGTGTTGCCCCTGCTGCTCGGGGTGAACTGTGGTGTCAAGTGTTGGGTTACAACTCGTGGAGGTTGAGAGTTCTGTGCGGCACAATCAGAGCACTAAGTTTCTGCCTATATAACTTGAATGCATCAGATAATTTAATTGCATGCATAGTTTTGCATTTGTGAGATCACCAATAGACTGGTTAATGATAAAATTCTTGCATTCAGTGCAATACTAAAGGCAGCCAATGATTGATTGGATGCTTTTATTGTTAAAACAGTGATGTTTTCTTTGTGAATGCATAAAAAAATAGTTCCAATAGGACAGCAATCATGAAAAATTTTTGGCTTTGATCTTGTTACTAAGGACTGATTGAGATTGAGATTTATTTTGATGAAAACACATCATCATTCTGCCTGAAAGGTATTTAAATGCTATCAAAAAGCATCATTCTGGTGTGAAAGTTCATCTTAGCTAGAGTGCCTTGCAGAGTATTTACCTGGATGCAGGTTACCGTAATGTAATATTATGGATGGAACATAAAGTTGTGTGTGATCATGAGGCGCATGCAGCCAATGCTATAAAGCTGTGGAATAGATCATATTATTGTAATTTGGAAGAAATCAGCCGCTGACAATGTTATCATCCCATTAAATGCCCGTTATTAGCGGTTTTCTGTCACATAGAGTGGCTCCAGATTGTTCCCTACTACCTACCAGTAGGCTCAATAGGTTGTTATTACCTAATGAATCCTAACACTTAAGTAATACCTTTTATTTCTGAAGAATTTGTGAATGTATTTATGTGTAATCTGAACATAATTTTTGTAGTTCTTCAAGCATCTCGCTCATATTATACAACCATAAACAAAATAAATCATATCCTGTTACCTGTGTTGCTTTTAAAGAGCACATACGTCCATATGGACTTAAATATGTGGAATTCATTCTAAGTAAAGGTTTTAAATGTAGTTATTTACAAAAAGTATGTGCTTAGTTAGTAAAGTACATATCATAAATAGAACTTACAGCTTAAAAGGCGACTGAAGCAGCTGTTATTGCCTTTAATCTGCATATAATCAACCCTGGGAAACCTACTAGAAGGTGGAGGAGGCACAATCTGAAGCCATTCTATGGGAGTTCTAACGACGGCTAATGGTTGATCATGTCCGAAATGGGTGAAGAATTTAGGATACTGCAATTACCACTGAGGTACTAAAGGGGGGATCATGATCCCAATGACACATTCAGGCATAACAATAACAACTGCAGTCTGGCTTAAACTAGATTATATATATAAAACCCTAACAGAAGAAGCAAAACTTCAACAGTTGAGCTATTATCTGCTTTATATTTTCAGGCAAAAATCAGGATAACCACATTACCTCAGTACGCATCTGGTGCAAAGCTGCGTTCAGACCAAACGTGTTGTTAGCATTAGGGGATCCGGTGTACATGAAAAGTCAATAGTGGACGCACCTCTTCAGCACTGTCAGCATGGAGCAATTCAAAATAAATAAATATATAATGGGGTTTAACTCCAAGGGTTTTAAAAAGCCTGGAAAATTTACTTTTTATATTCAAGGAAAAGAGTGTTGTTGTTTATTTCTGTTCCAGTGTTTCATCACCGATTTTTTGTCCCATATGCGACTTGTATCTTATCTTTTCATGACAGTCTGAACAACACAGATCCGATTTTTTCCAATGCGACCCAGGCCACTTGGCTCTGTGATCCTGAATCCGATACGAATCTGATCTTTTCAAATGCGACCTGTGTCTGAACGGCCAGGTCACACTGATCCGACCTGAATGTCATTAATACCTGACAAAGGTCAACAAAGGTATTCTGGGTCTTGCTATGAAGAAGCGGCAAGAAAAACAACAACCATGGTGGACGATGACGCGGAGAGCAGTATTTATGTTTAACCATCTTGAAAAGATTGTGCTTTTATGGTTGGGAAAGATCTCTAGATGTACTCCGGCGCTACTATCCATGTTTACTTCCGTAACCACAGAGCACGCTGGCCTTGTGACGTCATTGCGTCCTCTACTGCGCATGCGGGACACTTGCGTTGTATGAATGCAGTTCTCACAGGAGATCACATAGAAGTCGTATATATTTGGAAATGTGAACGGCAACGCAAAAACATCGGATTTCCAAAAAAAAAAACGGAATTGAGCATCAAGGCTTGCAGTGTGAACATAGCCTTTAAAAGAGCAGCTCAACAACAGGAGCGGCAAGTATTCAGAGCGTCTTCAAAATGCACAACCGTCCAAGTTTAGGCGCTGGTGCTTACTGCTGCCTTTTTGACACTTAAAATGCATTTGACGTGCATTAGTTTTATTTTTGTTATCATTTGTCAGCACTCAGGGTGGACATGGCAAGTGGGTCTTTGTTACACCGATTCATCCATTTTACACAAAGTAGATATAGACACAAATCAAAAGAAAATTTGACTGTTCACACTTAGAGTATGTGCTCTTTTTTGTTGTTTTTTTTCCCCCCTCTGGGTAAGGCTTTCATGAATCTCTGTCATCTGTCATGCACTTTTAGGTTGTTTATGTGATGTAATACTACTGCTTGGTTCTCACAGTTTTTGGTTCAGTGTTTTCTCAGAAAATACAGATCACAGTTGGCCAGTTTAGGCTTCCTCTCCCAGAAAATTCCTCCAGATTCTATGATTCTGTTGAATAAGATTATACAAAGCGTTGGAAAAATTATGCTAATCCCTTTCAGGCTTTGCTAGAGAGACAATTTTGTAAGACAGACCATGATTTTCTCATACACTTAGATCCTTCATCAGCCTTTTAAAAACCCAACAGTTCCCTATTGATAATGTTCCTATATCACCCCTAAGAATAGTCACAAGATTGGAATATATTAGTACAGAAGTTAAGGTTTAAATGTATATATCACTCAATTTCAACCCGAGTTTCTCGCTTAGCTATCTTCTTTTTATTACAACTGAATTTCTCATCATTTTCAGCAGCTGAACACCACCTCAGGAAAAAAAGGGCCTCTCTTGGGAAAGAGCACTCAAAGAGCAGTTTGGTGTCTGGTTGGTTTTTCTCTCTGTAACATTTGGATGTATCGCGGTTTGAAATGTCATTCCAGCTTCAAATTGACTCTTCAGGGTAGCTCCGCTTTCTCTATGTGTCGCTCAGCATTTGAGGACGAAGATAAAAACCTTGTTTCCTACATTGATTTAAGGAAATGTGAAGCTCTAGTAAACACTGACAAGATATCCGTTTGTTTGTTTTTTTTCCCCCTCATCTGTATTTCATCTAATAAAAACCCTTATTAA
Source organism: Cyprinodon variegatus (assembly GCF_000732505.1). NCBI lineage: Eukaryota > Metazoa > Chordata > Actinopteri > Cyprinodontiformes > Cyprinodontidae > Cyprinodon > Cyprinodon variegatus. The sequence goes on from NW_015150650.1 coordinate 784,486, forward strand.
TTAAGTAAAGTAGTAGATAATATAGTGTTTAATCTGTAGAGTGTTCAGAGATAGGAGCTGTGGTCTGTTGGCACCACTGTGTCTGTGGCCATAGGGAATAATTGCTGCACTAAGCATTTCCATAATGGTTATGGTATATGATTTTGTGCTTGTTTCTGCTGGCTCTGGCCAAGTCTAAGCGGTGTGTATCACGTTGCACTATTCACACAGTGCCTCATTTGATTACAGGCGCCAGAAAATGGGATCCGTGACAGATCTGATGACCATACAGTTCATGAGGCTGTGCCGCAGTTTTTATAGAACATCCAGTAAAGTCTCTCTGTAAGGCCCCTATCTTAATAAACGGTCAACTGTGTGGTTTAATGCAGGCTAACCTTGATTCATGCAACTGTTTCCCATTCTGTAGAATCACAGCTCCAAATTATTATACTCATCCTCCAAAAAAAGAAAATTTGTTTCCAAGTTTGAAGACGTTTCGCTTCCCATCCAGGAAGCTTTTTCAATTAAAAATGTCAGGAATAGCTTTGAGTTCGAGGTTTTATACAGTAGCCCATCAAATCCTTGTTTTTGTTTTGAAAACATGTATATTGTAAAGACGAAGGCATCCAACCCTATGGAATGGGGGTTGTTTTGGCTTCTTTAGTTAGACTCCATTGCTCCATACCCATCTAAGTGTTCTCGCCTATTTTGCATAACCAAATACGAAAGCAAATAACTTAGGAACTGTAAGCCCAAAATACACGTGCAATACATTATTTGAAAGCTAACAGTCTAATATTGGGTCAGTAGAACACACACTAAGCTGCATCAGTTCAAACACTACTCAAAGTGGGTTTTTTTTATTTTTGAAAATGATGGTCTTTTTTGAACAGCAGTAATAAAGACATGCTTGAGAAAAGGCAGGTCTTATTGTATTACATTTGTTCTTTATCATGTCAACCAAAAATGCAGAAATTTCAGACCTCTAGCTACAACAGTTCCAGAGCTGTGAGGTTTTGAACTTTTGGTGTCACCAGCATCTCAAAACCTCTCCAAATGTGCCAAACTGTTCCAAAATGCCATTACTATGCTTTGCTTTACTATTTGACCCATTGAATAACACTGAAGTATTTTGATGGCCACAAAAAATTTATGAAGCAAATATATTCCACTTTTTATCAGAATCAGTGTATATAACAAAATGCAAAATTTTTACACCTATAATAACATAAAAATCTATGAAAGATGGTGAAACTGCTAATTTTCAAGCTAAAATAAGCCCCAGTGCCTTTTCTGAGCTGTATCTTATTTTTTTTTTCAGCCAATGACCTGGTGGGTTTTGGCTTATCTTTCTTAACATAGATGGCTTACTTCACGTCCCTCTCAAACCACCTACTTTCTTAGTCTGGTCCTAAAAAGAATGTCCTTTGTCCATAAGGTGTAGATGTACCTCAAAGTCTTGTCCAGAAGAGGTTGCTCTTCTGTGATGAGCCAGTTGTTTGGTTTCTCCAATATAAAGAGCATTCCTCATTGCATGGAACAGCATACACCACTCCGCTCATATTTGGTCTGGCGGTTTGTCCTAAGGATGCACTAGTCTCTGTTTAAGGGTCTTGTTTGGCTGGAAATTTACTGGAGTTTTGTGTTTGGAGAAAATACTCTTGAGTTTTTCAGGAAGCGTTTCATTTAAAAAAGCTTTCTGGATGTGAAGTGAAACGTCTTCAAACTTGAAAACAAAGTCCAGTGGATTGTTTTAAATGTTCTTTTTTTGGAAAGACTATGACCTGGATGACAAAAAAATCTTCACCAGCATATTCTCCTTATCATTCTAGCAGCAGTTTTTGGTGCTGCTGCGTTGGCATTGCTTCCTATTCTTTAAGTTAGTTTTACCTAAGCCATGGTTTATATCTGCAATAATTTATTTTCATTTCCCACAGTGTAAAGGTTTTAGCTGTTCTCATTGTGACAAAACTAGAACTAAATCTGTTTCACTGTCAAAGAAACAAAGTAGCACATAATTGGGAAAGTGTAAAAGCAATCCTGGCCTGACATTGATATTGTAAATTGTGTCCAATATCAGCCAAAAAATACATTTTTGAACATATAATCATCTAAGACTGTAATTTATGCAAGTTGTTAATAAAGCTATCTGTCAAAACGCAAAGCTGCAATATCGGTTTCATAATGGAAATGAGAAAGTTGTTACAGTTGTTATAGGACACCACTGAAGGCAATGAGTTTCTGGTGTGTTCCTTGGCCCTAAGAACTAAGCCTGGTTTGTGGTCCATGCAGCCAAATTAGCTCATTTCAAGCAACGATGCCCAGATGGCTCAGAAAGTAAAAACATGGTGGAAGAATGACGGCTCCTCTGGAAAGAGATCTTATCATTTAGCTCTCCAAATATTGCTGTAATTAATAGATTGTTAGAAACTCTTTGAAAGAAATTACTGTCACTCTTGGATGATAAAAAGAGGCTCTGGTAATAACAGTGGTGCTCTCTACTTCTACATGTTGTGTGGTGTTGTTATCTCGTAGTCTGGGCTGTACATTCCCCCAAGAATCAGCCATGATATTAGGTTCAAGGGGAAAAGCCACACTGATTGTAAAAGTTGCAGACAATGTGTCTGTTCAAAACTTACATGCGTCAAGCAGAGCTGAACTTTAAATAACTATCCGAGCCATTGAAATAACAGCTGAGATTAGATTGCACATAAGTAAACAAGCTTGTTTACCATTTAGTTGACCTTTGGAAGATAAATATATTATTCAGGAGAATCTGAGTACATAACATTTCTCAGTAAACGTATATCATTTTGAAAATTGAAGAAGCAAAAAGCAATAATACATTTTCTAGATCCAAAGAACTAAGAAATAGTTATTAGATCATGTGAAGTTACACACCATTTTTCTGTGTCCTTCAGTCTTATGATTAGAAGCTGGGCCAAGCATATGGCCATGTGCATAGAGGCTGCCAGTCACCACTTAGCCCCATCCTGCCTAAAGAAAGCTGCAAAATAACGGAGAGAGGATCCAGCGGGTCAAATTGGTTATCTGAAGAGGATCCTTTGCCAAAATAAAAGTTCTCAAGTTCTCAGTTACTCCTTTACTAGACATCTTTCTTTTTTTTTTACCTGATATGGGGGAGCGCACAGCGGGATTGCAGCTGGGGTTAAGGTAGACAGAGGTTTTGCTTGTCACACATCTTTTTTTTTGTCTACAGGCAACAGCTTATTGCACCTTAAGGTTTATTGTTCCATACAACCTACCTTAACCTGTAATTTGTTGATTTAAACTTTAGTTTTCTTTTCAAATCAGATGTGGAGAATTTTTACCACTTTATGAAAGTTAGAAGGCTGAATATATGGATGCGTTTGGTTAAATTTCCTTAAAACATCAGAGTAGGTTTCAATTCCATTCAATTTGTAAATCAAAGTAAATGGAAAGCTGTCAACGCCTATTTGACTGAATTTGGAGTTTCTTTGCACTGGATGAGCCATTTTAATTATTTCTCTTGCAATTTCCAACTTACGGAGCCCCTCTGATGACATGGTCAAAAAAATGTTTAATTGTGGCCACGAAGTAGTATTTCGTGCGCACGAAGTAGTATTTCGTGGCCAGGCAATAAGTTTAACGTGCGCACGAAATACTATTTCGTGGCCAGGCAATAAGTTTAACGTGCGCACGAAATACTATTTCGTGGCCACGCAATAAGTTTAACGTGCGCACGAAATACTTATTAATAATATCAATAAATTCTCCCCTGTTTTCAGGCTTATGTTAACTGTAATGACTTATCTTGGACAGGCTGCTATGTAAACGGGCCTTTAGTCCTTCGTTTAGCATTGCTGCGGTTGTTTACACTACGCCTTTTCCACCTAAAATAGCGTCTTAGCAACAAATGTCACGTGACTGGCGGAGACCGACTGGGTAAGCTCGATTTGCTTACCCAGTTGTCCAGGAATGATATTAATATTATTAATAAGTATTTCGTGCGCACGTTAAACTTATTGCGTGGCCACGAAATAGTACTTCGTGAGCACAAAATACTACTTTGTGGCCACAATTAAAAATATTTTTTTACCATGTCATCAGAGGGGCTCCGTACCAACTAACAGGATGTATAAATTGCCCCAGAAAATGTGTCTTTTCACTTCATCAGTATGTTTTCTGGTAGATGTGGTCTGATCTTGTCTCAGTAGTATTGTATAATAAGCATAATATGCGACTGCATGTTGCGGTTCAATTCTACTCTGCCTCTTTGGGTGTAATTGTGTCTATCCAGCTCTGGATGAATGCTCTAGCAAGCAGGCTACATGTGCTTTGTCAGCAGTCTCCCTTCAGACTTGCTCAGGGAAGGTAGAGGGTTTGCAATAGACTGATTTATACTGTTAACTTTCCTTCTCTTAAGCTGCATAAAGACACATTCTCCACACAGTCGTCAACAAAGAGAGTTCAGATACAAGGGACATCTTTTGTCAGTGAGCAGAGAAACACAAGGCGAACATTATCATATCAAAATCAGTGGAAATGGAGTCAGATTGCAAATGAGTCCTAGGCTATCCTGGCACTTGTTTAGCAAACAGTTGCAGTACCACAGGCTGATGCCAGCCTGATAATAGCATTTCCCCTGCAACAAAGATTAGTGTCAAAACGGGGCTTTTAAGTGTGCCTCACCTTTCCCTCGTCTCTCTCTCTGTGTCTCTCTGTCTATTGCAGGCTTGTTCTGCCTAATTTCAGGTCTCTGCACTTAGGGGGATGTCCCCCCCACACACACATACATTAATATGAACCCAGAGGCTTTCAAGACAGTGTCACATCATTAGCAAAGACTGTCATGTATTCACAGCAGTGCGGATGGAACATGTGTCTCAATTTGTCTGCAGGAGACTGCCATGACTCTTTCAAAGCTGCCTTTTATAGGGTCTGAATCAATCAGTTTTATCTGATGCCCTTCACTAAGAAAGAAAAATAGAAAGACTCCATTGATTTTAGGACACGATGAAGATGATCTTTCAGCATCAAAATCTTGTGTAAAGCACATGCTGCATGTATGCCAGTTATTTAAATCCATCCCATTACTGCAATATTTACTGTATGTCCAAAGGGATAGTGGCTAGTGATCAACAAGTCACATTTTGAGGAAAGTGGTAATGGGGGTGCCTTATTTCACCCTACCAATGTGACCAACACACACCACAGTAAAGGAGCTGTTCTTCAAAATCCAACTGTAGTTGCCTGACGGAGGATTTAAATGCAGCAGGTTTTTAACGGCCCATGCCAGAGCATTATTAGTCAAACCAATAATGACTACCCCCTCCTTTAGCCAAGAGACTTCCCTATTTTGATTTTCTTGGCAGAATAAAAGCCATTTCCCTTTGGAAAATGCCTTTCGTTGAGCTGTCAGTCATCATTAATCCAAATTTTAACATTTTGCAGCAGCCTTACTGCACAGACTTATCCTTGACAGTTTTCTGTGCCTGTAGCTGTTTTTTTTTCTTCTTTTCTTTAATGTTAGTATCCCCAGGGGGCAAAACTGTAATGGAGCTAGCTGGAAGAAGCTAATATACAAACAGATCACAGTATTTTATGTCTTTAGACACACTTGGTACTTGTAGACACCTAGGGTTGCTACAGACTCCATCTAGGATAATTAACATCCTTTGGCTTGATTTGTCTGTCTTCACAAATAGACAAACAATACTTTTGGCTTTGCCTTTTTGTCTAAGAGAATAAATGTGACATGTATTACAAGTCTTAAACTTGAATCTAAAACTCACAGGTTTTGGTTCACAGACATGTGGTATGCTGCTACAAGAAAAGGAAGTAGGCCAACTTTTAGCAATGCTGTCAATGGGAGTTGTTTGCTAAGTTGGGAAGAAGAAAATGGCTCCATTTATATTAATGTAGACTTATAGGTATAGAGGACGATCTTTTATTTCCTGGTGGATCATCTCAATAAGTGGTCCTCCTGATTGTCAATCATTCTGGTGAAATGTTTATGTAAGGCCGTCCTATGTGCTTGTCCCATTAACCATCTATTTCTGTGCATGCGCACTTTCTGATGTATATCTGTGGTGAGCTACGATGTCATTGAAGCTCACCTTTCTCACTGCAGTTCTTTGAAAATGGTTGAGGGTCGTAAGAGAGGAAGTGTCTACGAAGTGAATGAGAAGAAAAGAAAGGCCTTAGAGGAGGCAGATGTATCCCAGAATGCTTTTGCAGAGAGCTGACCTCGCAAAGCATTATGGGATTTTACTGTCACAGCGGCCAGTTTTCGCCATAGGCTGTCCTTACCCGACAGCAGCGACCAATAAAGATGGTGGAGTTGAAGTTATGTGCAAAAATCAGTGATCGTCTGTCCGAATGGTCAGTTTGCTTTAATGGTCAGTTTGCTTTAAATTCCAATGAGCTGTGAGAGCAGCACATTTTAAACAGGACGATCAGGAGGAGAAATGGGTTCATGCATGCTCTTGAAAACACTTTTTTTTTTAAAGTGGAGTGGGCGGGTCTTTTTCTCATAGAAATTCAGTGTCACTGAATGTGTGCATTGATGACTGAAAGACATCTTCTGCCTCCATTTATCTATTTACTACATTGTGTTGAATTTCTGTTAATGTGTTTAAAGACATTTCAATTATTGGAAAAAATTTCAAGGAGGAAGATAAAAAAAGGCTAATCAACCAAAACTTTTGTGACCCACCTCTATGGACCCCCTAGAGGTCACGGACCCCCTGTTGAAGACCTCCGCTTTAGGAAATACTGATTTAAGCAGTGTATTTTCTACACTGTATGTATAACTCATATTTTAGCTTTAAATAGATTGGGCAGGCAAAGTAAGTGAAGCTCTCTCCGATTACCTGAACAACTTTTGCCTCTAACATGTTAAAGTAATTGAACTGATCAGAACAGAAAGCT
>NW_015150650.1:792375-794664 GCF_000732505.1 Cyprinodon variegatus
GATTACCTGAACAACTTTTGCCTCTAACATGTTAAAGTAATTGAACTGATCAGAACAGAAAGCTGTCACATGTGTTGCATGCACCCTGGCTACTTTGTTTCCACCTCTGTGCCTTGCCTTTTTCCCCCTTTACTGATTTTGTAAATAGGTCTTCATTCAGTTAAATTCTCCATATGGTTTAGCTGTTAGCATAACAGTGCTCGTGAATGATGGATTTGCTGATTGGAACTAAATGTACTGTCAGTCATTGTCAGTCAAAAATTGATTCTATTTCTTGAAAACTGCAGAAACTCTATACCCCTCAACCCTAAATATAACAAATGCTTCAGTTTGGAAATGCCATCTCTCTAAAAATCTGCTTCTTCTTGAGCATTGCCACTACTTTAAACGAAGCATGACAGGGAGGTGGAGTCAAAAAGAACATGTAAAAATTCAAACAGTCATTGTTTGAACTTGCTAAGTCTACATTATTCGAAGCTTGGAGAAATGGTACTTCCTGATCCTATGTTGACAACAGAATTGTGTCCGATATCATCTAAAATCTCAGATATGCAAATGCTGATGGGGGCAATTCTCTTTAGCATTCTGCTCCATATGGTAGTTCGCTCCAGTAATTTTATCCAGTAGCAATCGTGTCCCAGACACAGCGGCAGTGTGACTCCACCAACAGCGTAGTAGCAGGAGCTACTCCACTGGACAAGGAGCTATGTCAGCAGCATGTTCTTTTCGTCAACACGCAAAAGATATTGCAGCCGGTTGCAAAACATGTCATATACAAGTTTCCTGTCTCCTACTTTATTATTTTTTCTTTCATCCAATTTAAGAATATATAACCACTATATAACCACTTGGTTAATAATAAAAGGTTTGTTCTCACACCTTTTGTTCCCATCTTTAGTGCTCTGTAGGCCAACAAGTTAATAATCCCAAGAGAAAAGCAGCTGAAGAATAGTTTTGTGAATGTAGCCATATGTTTTTAATGATCTGAATTATACACCTTGCAGCATTCCAGGTGCCATGTTTCTAATGATCTTCCCCCCAGCCCATAATGTCTCCCCTTAACTGTTTGTGCATGACCAGAGCACAAACTCAACTACGTCTGTCAGGACAGCTTCATTTGGGTTCTCCATTATGGACAGCCAATCTTGGCTGCTGGCCTTGTTACAAATAAAATGGGTGCACATCTCTGCAGTTTTTAGCTGCTAATGCTCGGAGGGTAGGTACCCTCAGCATTCAGCCAACACAAGCATCATTTCCAACAGCTTGGATGGAAATTAAAATGAGCCTTTTTAGATGGAGTACCCGCACTTTGCTGCACTGAAAGTTATTACAAGCTCTGCGTCGTGGATTCCTCTGCCAGATTTCAGGTCACAACAGCAGCATAAAATCTGAGCAGCTGCAGTTAGGAGCTCACAAAACTTAGCCTGTTTGTCACACTGGCTGTTAGAGTGGTGATAAATGGAAAAGTAATGAAACTTGGAGTGCGTTAACGATATCATTAACTTTACCAATGGAACAACTGCAGCTCAATGTAGACACAACCTGCGCTTCTGTATTCTTTATCAATTTCTGCCCTTTCACCCAGTGAGCAGTGAATGTTGCAGTCATAAGACAAGATTAGCTGATAAAGGTGGATTTGTTGTGAGAGGCCAAGGGTGACTCAGAGAGGCCGTGAACAAACCAAACAAAGAGGTGAGAACTTAACGTAGGAGGGAGGTGATGAGTAAGAACAGAACAAAGGAAGGAAAAAACTAAATCATGATTAGGACTTTTTTATCCATTCAAAATCAAACTCTGAGAGAGAAGGAAAATGTTATAAAGCTGAAAATAATAAAGTGCACTTTAGGTATTTGTTATAAATATTCCCCCTTAGTGTTTTCCTTCTTTTGCACATACAACCTGAAATCATATAAGACAACTGATTGGAGATCTTTGTATTTTCCTTAATGTTTCTGATTTATTCCCCTCTTCTTAAAAATCGAATTCCCCCTTCTAAATGTATTCACTTGTATTGTTGACGCTATCGTAATTATGTGAGCCATATGTGAAAGCTCAGCGATTATGTGTATAAATTTGCTATCAACAGAACACAAGGGAGTGGTTTGTGGAAAGGACCAGAGGGCGACTTGGGTGACCTGATTTTTATTATTTCTTCCAAGAATCTTCAGTTATTACTTTGAACCTGTGGGAACTTTCCATTAAGATCATTTTAAATTCCAGTGAGGTTTCTTGAACACTGCTGCTACTGAATACGGGATTTAAGAAGGAGAATTTCACACATTTAATACC
>NW_015150650.1:796063-810090 GCF_000732505.1 Cyprinodon variegatus
CCATCCATCCATCCATCCATCCATCCATCCATCCATCCATCCATCCATCCATCCATCCACCCACCTGCCCGTCCATCCATCCATCCATCCCTCTGTCCGTCCGTCCATCCATCCATCCATCCATCCCTCCGTGCATCCGTCCATCCATCCCAACGTCCGTCCGTCCGTCCGCCCATCCATCCATCGATCCGTCTGCCCGTTCGTCTGTCCATCCATCCATCCATCCATCCATCCATCCATCCATCCATCCATCCATCCATCCATCCATCCATCCATCCATTTGTTAGCTAAAAAAAACCTCACACTGCTTGATCTACTGTTTTTATAGAATTTTAGACTTATTCCTAATCTGAGCTTTTTCTACAAACTTAAAGGGGTCACAACTTTGTATTAAACATGTAGAATTCCTTGAAGTGCATGTTTTTTTTTTAAGTTTAGGATGAAAAAAAAACATTCAGAAGAAAATTTAATCTAAAATACACAAAAAGGAGTAGCCAACACTGGAGTATTATGCTCCCTTTTTACGGACGTAAATCACAACCCTCTTATAGTCGCGATGAGAGGAAAGCGTGGATTACTGTTTCATATTGTTGCCTTTGAAGGATAGCTTTTATTTTTGCTAGGTTTTATTAAATGATAGGAAAATGTGTTTTATTGTGACCCTTATTTGACTCACAATTTTATAACTGCCATGATGATAATTAAATCATAATGACCAAAGATAGTTGTGCATGCTAGTTTAAATTTGACTTTCACCCCACTAAATGAAGATGCTTAAAACTGGACACACGATTCAATTCTGTTCGGTTTATTGATTTAGTGCTAATTCACAACATGTCACCTCAAGGCACTTTACAATTCAACCAGATCTTACAGTCAGATTGATTCAAAGTTTTCTATCTAAGGAAAACCAGCTTATTGCACCAACTACTTGACCTGAAAGAAATCCCTCACACTAAAGAGCTTTGTACACTCCTGCAGCAGTGTGTCGCAGTGATCTTGTCACAGGTATGACGCAGATATTTTTAAAATAAGTCCAATACTGAAGCATGGTCTGTGCTATGTTATTCCACGCCACAACGCAAAAGGGACAGTCAGGAACTAGCTGATACGGCTGGGGCGGTAAGGAAGTGGGGGCAAGTTTATGCGACAACGGAGGGACATGAGGATGAAAAAAGAGCAGGGATCCAGGTGGAAAAAGGGTCCCAGCGTTCTCACGCACCTCCTTCTTCTAGCTGGTCCATCTTCAGGAGTCGTTTTCCACAATACAAGCCGGTAAGGTACCAAACAGGAAATATGGATACTGTAGACCAATCAGATGCCTCCTGTCTGCGATCACCTACAATTTTGGAGATGTGCACTAGAGTATCTGCAGAAGGGGCGGCGGCATATCTGCGTTCACTGCGACACACATGCAGACGACCTGGTTTCTGAGTATAAATCAGCCTTAATTGTGTTTTAGTTTTATAAATAAGAGTTCAGTTTAATAGTCACTGCATTTTCGTATCGTCCTCCTATTGTTTTGCCTGTTCTAATGTTCTACATATGTTCTACATAGTTATTTTGCTGCTTTGTTTGTCATTAAAGCGATTCTGACTGCGGCTGGTTAGTATATAAAGTGTGGAAAGAGACAGGGTAGATCCTCGGCTGGTCATGAGTCCATCACAGGGAAATACAAGGATATACAGGATAAATAATTATGATTCCATAAACCCATATGTTTGGATAAATTAACCGTTAGGAGAGACGATAGCATCGTTGCTCAAAGACTGCACCAACTACAATACTGAGTAGCCAACATGTAAAACCATTCAGCCAGAAAAACCCACAGAGGAAAATAAACTGGCTTTCAGTAGTTATAGTTTTAAAGACAATCATTGTTTAAAAAAGAAGAGCATACCACCCAGCTTCAATGGCTGTCAGCAGCTCCGTCCCGCTTTGTGTGCAGCGTCAGGGAGCCCTGCTGCTCGGCTGCCTGCCCCGCAGCCCAACATCTGCTGAGCGCAGGAAGCATTTGAAGGATAATTAAAAGGACCGGCTTCCAACTCATTTCCCGCCTCCCATGGCTAAGCAGCAACATGCTTCTCAACAACAAGAGCTGCAATTATTTTGTCAATTACTAAGAAAACACAAATATCCAATGGGAACAACAAGCAGATGTCTTTGTTTTTAACTTTTTCCTCTGCCTTTATTTTTTTATCGCTGCTGGATCTTAAAAGTCATCAGTTGAGTCGTTTGGCCTGGCCAACAGGAACACTGCTCTCTTGTTTAGTGCTCTCTGAACATCAGATTGAGTCTGGGTTGGATTTGTAAGCCCCGCCTCCATGCTCTGTGAAGCCAGCTGTAACGCACAAAAGACAGCAAATGTGCGCATTCTTCACCCCTCACTAAGCCTTTTCAAGGAGAGACTCAATAAAGCGTTCCCTCACTTTCAAAGGTGTGTTAGTTGCAGCGTTTAAGCGTAGAAAGGTGAAATATCACATCACCTGTAATGAGATCTGAGTTGTCAAGATCACACTAATGAGTTAGTGTGACTCTGAAGTGCTGGCTCACACTGTTAATCTAAATGCTCAAGGCTGCACTTTGTCTTCCAAGCAGCCAAAAGAAAACAGCAAACTCAGATTTCATTTTGGGGGGAGTTCATGAGAGAGGATTCATTTAACTTCCTGTAACTGTTGAATGAAGAGTCTATTACGTGTCTATACAGGAGGGGACGACTCTCTGCTGTGTGTATTAGCTGTTCAAATTGTAGCGATGAGTAAAATCTGGCTTCAAGGATAGTTTGCATTTTTTAGAAGTGAAGTTCTGCAAAGTGATTGGTAACGTTGTTCTTAGCTTAAATAGGATGAGAGTGAGTTCTTAGTAAAGTTAAATTTAATTGAATAATTTTGGGCTTCAAAGCTTTATTTTACCCTTCACCACTTTCAGAAGAGTTCATGTTAACAAAGAAACGCTGATTTAACATTTTCACGAATGCAGAAGCTTTTAGATCTGCATAACTTTAATGCGTGAAGTTCAAATGTCCATGATAGATTAATGTAGATTTTAAAACAAAAAACACATTTAGTGTGAAAAATTACAGAAACATTACATGAGTTAAGAGTTTTATAAGTGATTTATTCTGTTGATAGAGAAAAATATACATCTTTTTAGTATTTTAGTTGTCGGTCAGAACATTTCAATGGGAAATTGTATAGTTGTGATTTTTAGGGCTGCAACTAACAATTATTTTGCAAATCGATTAATCTGTAGATCATTTTTAAATTAACTAATTAATAATCATAAAGCAAAAGCTTTGTTAAAGCTTAATTTAACCAGAGGAAACTAGAGCTTCTCTACTTAAGGAGTTCTGGATAGAGCACATTGACAGACAATCAAATGTTTTATCTTAAATACGAAATCTTTAAATAAATAAATATATATATACATACAATTTTGGTATTATTACTGCTCTTAATGGGTTTGCTCTGTCAAGTGAAAGGCATGTTTTAGAGTCTCTACACTCCAATTAACGATGAATTGATTACTAAATTAATAATTAATAATTTCAATAATCATTAAAACATGATTAATCCGATTATTTGTTGCAGCCCTAGTCATTTTTAACTATTTAAAAGACAGCTAACCTCTAAATTATCTTTTTTTTTGTTTTCTCAACAGTATCTTATAATGCTGTCTATATGTTCAGGTCATTTCCTTGACAGTGTATGGTACATATGCCTCAGTCATGGTTTATCTTCTATCTATCGTCTTATACTGTCTTTTTGGCACCCACCTTATTATTAACCACTATATATATTCAGCATTTATATTGGCACTAAGGTTATTGTGATTTCGTCCAAAGAAACATGACTAACTCTGCCAGTTTACATTTGACCTTAACCCCACTCTATATACTGACCCTGGTTTAACCGTTTGCACTACTCTACATATAACCTACCCTGTAAAATGCTAACACCAACTTCCTGCTCAGAAAAGCACCTATTCTACGGTCGGATTCCTCAGGAGGCTCTGCTGCACCAGTGGATCGAGCATTTAAAGCAGCCAAACTGTGGGGAGTGGCGGCCGATTGGTTAGAGCATTGTGCTTGAAATCCAGAGGTTCTGAGTTTGAGCCCCATTCCCACAGACTGCTACTCTGGGTTCCTGAGCAAGACCCTTAATCTCCACATTGCTCCCTGGGCACCGCACAAAGCAGCCTTTTGCTCCCCAAGGGGATGGGTTAAATGCAGAGAGTGAATTTTGTTGCCCTGTACATGTGAAAGTGTAATGAAAAACAAATAAAATAAAAAAGAAATAAAGCGGAACGATTTCTCTCCACAGAAGCTTTCATTTTGCCAGATTTCTTCTGTCTGTGGTGAAGCGAGTAGAAAGAAAACCTCCACCTCATATCTCCGCTCCATTGCAAACCTAGTATCACTGTTAACCCTTCATGCTTGTGTAGCTGCCACTGTCAGTCCATTTGTCAAATCACAGGGTGACTGTGGGCAGAAAAAAGGCTTTGTTACGGGGATAAGTTATTTAATCTCTGCCTTTCTTTGGAAGCGTTTGTCTTTTTAAAAAATTTTTTTCTTAGCAATATTCGGCTTACTATCTAAAGCCCCGTTGGTGTCAAAATGCAACGACCAATGCTTGTTGATGATTGACAATAACGGAACTGAGCAGATGCATTGCAGCTGATTAGTCTGATTGATACAACCAGTAGCCTCCACAAAGTAGACCTGCATTAAGAGAAAATGGTAAAAACGTAGAGAGAGGGAATACTGTATCACACTGTTGATCGCTAAAGCTATTTTACCTTATTTAAACCCCTTTAATTTCATATCTATGATATTTATTACGTTTGATTACTATATGTACTAACAAGCAATTGAACAAAGGACCTTTTAAAGTCAGTAGATGGTTTAGAGTGTTGCATCCCACAGGTCCAAATGAGTAGCTGTTAGTCTCCCACTGTTCTATTCTCTGCTCTTTCCACCCTAATCTGCAGTCTTACTTTGATTTGAGATCTTTCCTCTACAGTTAAGAGACTTATTACTGATAAAAACACCTCACTTCAGAAATTCAGACGTATGCCTTTAATCAGTCTTTTTGTGAGACAGCAGTCATGTGAATAGGGAGCAGAATGGAGAGCTAGTCGCCTTTCCTCCCTGCCAAGTCATATGCAACTCCCAAAGCAGTAACAGCACTTGAAAGAGAAAGCAATAATCAATTTTGCATAATTAGCTTCTGAAAGGCTTGTTTTGTTCTCTTTGCAGGACAATTTAAAACCAAAAGGCCAACAGTGGCATTTTTATTTTACTGGAATAAACCTCAATAAGTTGTCCAGAAACCCCGTGCTGCCAAACATAAAGCTCCATTTTTGTGTGTCTTTATAATCGGAACGCATTTGAGTGCTATTTATTTACAGTTGCATTATGTCTTCATCATCTGAAAGGGTCCATTTACTCTCCAATCTTCCTTGTTGAGATACTTGAGAAGAAACATGCCTTTAACTTATAGCGTTCTCACAGGATTGAGTTTTTTTTTTTCTCCAGCAGGGCAGCAGAACCAAACGCTCTTTTGTTAAACTGAGATATGCAAGTATTTATGGCTGCTTCAATTGGCTTTTGTTGGCAAACACAGAGAGGGGGTCAGAGTGATTTGCACACCGGCTTTAAAAACCCTTTTGTCAAAGCAAAGAGAGAATCAGTCAAGCGCTGCTGCGACTGGCAGCAGCGAGTAAGATGGGCTGTAGCACAGCTTTTCTATTTTCCCCCTGAACGTTGTTTATAGGCTGAGGATAGCATCTGGGAGCTTACTGGCATATATCAAGTGGGATCATTTACTTAGCTAACCCACTTTCAACAATTGCTTATTATTTTAACTTAAAAATAAATTGCCTAACTTCTGCTTAAACTAGGAACTGGGTGGACATTATCTATTTATTATGGCAGAATATATAACAATGTTTGTATCTATGTGTCTGAGAGAGGAGTTTCTGTAAGTCGGTGTCTTACTCTTTATGAAAACAAACATTTGGGGTGATTTTGTTTTCACATAAGTGATGAGTCTGGTTGGTAGCATCAGTGTTGGTAGATCTAAACATACATAGAGGATTAATTTAACCTCTACAGTAGTAGCCATTCATAATATCCCCACTTTCCTCGGTGGGTCCTTGGCTGGTACCCTAAGGCCCCGTCCACACGAAGACGAACCCTGGCCTAAACGCACAAATTTTTCACCAAACCAGCCTCTCATCCACACGAAGCCGGCGTTTCGGGGGTCTGTAAATGATCTTTTTTTTATTCAGCCTTCAGAGTGGGAAGATTTCGAAACGCCGTTTTCGCGTTTCCATCTTTACGCTCTAACCGCATATTTTTTTTTACAAGCATGCGTCATAGCGTCGCCTCTAAACACGCATGCGCGACCAGTATCACAACAACAATGGCGCCGTTGCTGCTAATGCTACTCACCCTGCTGTCGGGCTTACAACAGAATCTTCTTCTTCTGGAATATCTCCAGGAAGAACAGAGCAATATCGACGACATAGTTCAGCACCTGAATTTGACTTAACCACGAAAATGGACCCGCAGGGCAACCATGTATAAATATTAGTGGGCATTCCCCAACATTTCGTGGCTTATTTTTGCTTTGGCACCACAGCGCCACTTACAGGCCTGGCATACATTTTGCAGCGTTTTCATGCATTCGTGTGGACGCTCACATTTATTTTACGTCTCCGTCTTTACGGCAAACGTTTTGGAAAATATCAGCGTTTCGTGTTCGTTTTGACTTCGTGTGGACGGGGCCTAAGATTCCTTTTTTAAACATCAATCTTTGTACTAAAAATGATTCTTTCTATCATGATTTGTGGATTTTAAGATCAGGGGTTGACGTTAAGGATTTTTAGCCACTTGTTGCCCTTAAGGCAAGTGGCTTTCACATTTCATTTGCCCAGAAACAATTTTTACTTTCCCAGTATAATGTTTGATAAATAGAGTTCCTAATATTCATTTTTGCATATATATCAATGACACGTTTTTTTTTTTTAATGTTTTTTTTGTAATTCAGTAAGTTTACAGGTTCCTGGTGTGTTTATGCATGCGTCAGATAATGAACTCAAGCCTACATTACAGTGTTGACATGTTTTTTAATCCTTCCTGCACATTCTTCTCAAACTAAACTTTGCTTTACACTGTTGTGGGCTTGGAAAAATATAAATTGTAATGTTAAAAATCTAAAAAAAACTTGGCAGATTAAAAACTTACACTACTACTCACCAATTTAACATGTTTAGCTCTATAACATTTAAATGCACCACTCTAATGGCTAAGAGAAAAAAATTTAATGAACATTTTTTAATGTATGACCACTGTACAGAAGACTGCCATATGATAGGAATATTTACACTGTGCACATACAATTATTATTTTCCAAATTCCTGACTGATCATTTTTAATAGCGTGTATTATAGTATAGATTAAATTCATCATCCAGCTGCTGCTCTGCAGAATTCTCTCCCCAAGAGCTGAATCACGCCATCTAGCGGAAAATCACGCGGCTTTTTCAAATCACGCGAGAATGTGTACAAAACAACAAAATTGGCGCCGGCAACGCTTGTGGGTCGTTTGCCGGTGGGCAAGTGCAATGAATTTGTACTCTCCCGACAATAAAAACTACTTGCCCAGGGCGATCGGGCAATGGTTAACATCGAGCCCTGAAGATGCATCATCTCCTGGTCAGACCCTGTAATTTAGTGAAAGGGTGGAATCAGAATAAAAAAAATATGCATGCCCAGTGGCTGGAAGTTAGAGGGGATTCTACTGGAAGTTGCAGGGAAGTGGGCTGCCATTCTGCTGGCATTTGACTGGGAAGGGCCATTTTGAATGGCTGCTACTGTATCTCATGGTGCATTCACACTGCTGACGATGCGACTGGAGAGTAGAGATGTTATCCCTTTATAGAGTCACATTCCAGAGTGAAGCGATTTGAAGAACGCATTTCTAGAGAAGCAAAACCCACGGCGGACAGAAAAGGAATTTCACAACTCTTGAATATCTGAACTATTCTGGCAATTCATGTTGCATCAACCAATGATGGACTGGATGTCGTTGTGAAATTACTGAAAATGCGAGGTAGAGACAAAGATTTTTTTCAGTCAAAATCCAACTATAGACAGTTAATGATAGTCAGTTAATGTTGTCTGTCTGATCTGTCGCCAAAGCAGGATAATAGTTTCAGATCCAAAACTGACAGAAGTACCACTGAAAGCAACCCTTGGCTGTCCTCTTTAATACAGCACCATGACCCACTCTTTAAAATCCATGTCCACCATGCTGAGCTCTATAGACAACAGGAAAGTGAAAGATGTGGTGAATGTAAAGCATTGCCCCTGTTGTCAGTGGATGAGGAAAAATTAGTGTAATTCAGTGTAAATGAAGCATTTGCATAAGGCTGCCAAGTTTAGCTTTGCCTGGCTTGTTCCATAAGTATAATAAATAATTACCTCACCATGAATTTTTCTAACTAGTCAAAAGTCAAATAACATAAACTGTTGCTCTTGGCATTAGCGGGTGTTTTTTTTTTTTTTTTATGTGCATTGACTGGTTGTGGGGTAGAGGTTACATTTTTAATATAATCGCTGATTAAGACCAGAAAAGCTGAGAATGGACCACTTTCAATCAGCAGCTATTTTCTCATTTATTAAAAATAACCATTATGGCTTTCAGGGCTGAACCTGTTATTAAATTATGTTTATTTAGATGTATTGATATTTTCTGCCCTTTGTGTAGCCAGTGAAATGTTGATTAATGGCTCTCTGGTCTGTGTGCTGCCTCTTGGCTCCCCCCCCTCTATATCTACACGTGGACATGAAGTGTTCACTGACCCGTGACCGATTGCTTGTGTATAATTACTGTGATCGCCCACACTGTGCGCCTTTGGCTGGACGACACCATGCTCCCTAGGGAGTGTTGAAAGGGTCACCGTGTTGCTAAAGGATGTCTCGCTCACCTAGTCCTTCAGACATGTTCTCTGCCCCAAGGCAAGCTGGGTTATATGAAACCACAACGTCCAGAAAAATAACAAAACAAAAAAACTAGAGCTGCAAGCGTCACAGTTTTCAATTCCAGAATAGCAACAAAAGTCCATAAATCATCAAAAAATTAACCAAAAGTTTTTAACTTGGCCACGTGGAAATGACAAACAGCATTTTTTCACCTCATTTCTGTTTTGTTTTTTTTTAAGGAGTAATTTCCCTTAAAACTCTTAACTTATGAGAAAGTTTTTAACAAAATTATTCATATTAGCAGTGGAGCACTGATTTGATGAGTCACCATGACAACAGGCAACAGGAAGTGCCTCTTTCACCCCATTGGAACTAGAGATTTTAATGCAGAAATGCAAGTTAATGCATTAGTTTATATGAAGTGCCTATGGCAGGCTGTTTTTACATTTATTTAAAGCTCTCCTCTCTGTTCCATTTGTAGACCTAACTGTAATATTTTATTTTCTAAATTACATATTTGTAGCAGAAACTGAATTTTAGAAAGTTAAAAAACCTAAATACAGGTAAGAATTTTGTTTTATATATCTAGAAGTATTTACACATTTTAAGTGGCCATTCTGATATTTATCAGCTTTGTAGTTGCATAATCCTCTCCAAATAAATATTTAATTCTCTATGAAAATGTGCCGATCATTCTTTAATAAGATCCTTGTCAAACGGACATGCAAGGCTTGTTTTTAACACCTGTGTCTATATATATATATATATATATATATATATATATATATATATATATATATATATATATATATATATATATATATATATATATATGTGATTTTTTATGCACAAAACTATGACAAAAATCATACAAGAAAATGTATCCCTAACAGTACCTGAAGGTCACTCTCCTAATCTCAAACATGATTGAGATCTTATCGATTCACTTTTATGCTGATGATCTCCAGCTTAAAAGTACGATCCACAATTTCTAAACATTTGTAATTTCCCTTTCCTTTCATTTCGATCAACTCTGTCTCTAGATATATTGTACCAAGTTTCATGCTGATTGGGCTCAAAATGTCATAAAAGTAGAACTTAGATTTGTGGCTATATAGCAAAATATCTAGCAAAGCGGAAGTAGGCGTGGCCCATAGAAAAGTTTTGCAGAGTGCCCCAGGTATCAGTAGATATATATGTTTTGCATGTGGGACAAACGTTTAGGAGATAACAGTCAAAATGCGTTGACAATAGTGCCCCCTAGTTATTGGGTGGTCTGCATTTTTTTTACCTGAGTTGCGATCAAAATCTAAATCAGGGTTCCACGTCATTATATTTTTCCTGCGTTCTGGCGCTCGTTCCCCCGATATGTTTTAGTGGAGAATAGTTATAATAATAATAACAAATAATGAAGAACAAATACAATAGGATTCATCTGGAAACAGCCATGTGTTTTGCACGGCCCTCTCCTTTGTCCGCAGGCTTAGAACCCTAAAAACAACCACATCAAATACCAGCATACTCTGCCAAATCTTAGCCTTTTTTCTCTTTTTCACCTCTCCTCGTCACAGTAGCCCTTGGAATGGGGTTCAATTAACACTCGGACCAACCTCCTTGCCCTGCCAAAGTCCCCTGAGAGATAGCTGGGATTGTACAGCGATGCCTCGGCCCCGAAGATTTCCTCTAAGTGGGATGAAATGAGAATACGCTCAGCAGACCACAATAGCTCCATTTCAGGCCCTGCCTTATACAATAAAGCTTGGCTCTGCTCAATATGTGATGGGCTCGGAGGAAGCCTCTGGAATGTAGTAATTGAGAGGAGAGATGTAGTGGAAAATGTTACTATTGCAAAGCATGTTTTGTTTTGTTTTTCCTCTGGTGCATGCTCCTCTTAAAAATCGATCTGTTGACCAAGAACAAACACCGTTTTGCAGATAACTTCTCAGATAGAAAGAGATTTTGTTACCTTTTTTGAAATGGATTTTCTGTTGAGTTTCATCAGCAAATACCTCATTCTGATGTTCCACACATGTTTTATGTCTATATATATTACCTTCAGAAGTTCAAGGAGTTTTTTAACCACACTGACCTGTTAAAATAGGAGTAAACCTTTAGGGCATCTACCATTTGAAAAAAGGTTTTACGATTTATTAAAACTTATTTGCTTTTAAATTTTATGGGACTTTTTAATTCCTCTTGCAGTTAGATTTTTTTTACCATTATACATCCTTTTTTTCCATTTGTTACTTACCACCCTTGCATTGCATAGATAAATATCAAATAGTACGTTATATTATTGCAGTAATTACACAAAGGTTAAATAATCATAGATCTAGAAATTATGCCATATTTATTGCAGTTTAAATATCAGTAATTACAGCTTTATATTATTTTGATTTTGATATGAATACTAAAGCATATATTGAAAAAAAAAAAAGAAAAAAGCAAGAACATTTGATTTTTTTCTTATAGTTTAGTGGTTTTCGCAAAGAGTCACACATTTTTGCATTCCTGCATTTCAGAAAGCAGCAGTGATCATAACCGGCTCATATTAGCAATGAGCAAGCCTGCAGTCTGCTGCTCAACAGAAATCACACTTTCAGCTGGAAAACTACTATACTGTAGTTTAAAGCAGTGTCTCATAATGGATAGGCACTTCCTTAGACTTTATATTTGATTTTTTTATCACTTAGAATCAATATTGGGACAAGAAAAGGACAGAAAAAGAAGATATAAACCCTCTGAAAGCTTTTGGATATGTTACATGAGCTCTACATTTACACTACAGTTGACTTTTTTGCTAAATTTTCAAGAAAACATTTTTGTCTGATAATGAGGTTATTTGTAGGACTCTATAGAACTTGACTGCCTCCTTCTATGGAAGTGATAATGCCATTAAAAATGGTGAAGGAAAGCACTATATTATTATTAATAAGAAAACACTTTAGGAGTGTATTGGCACTTTGAGGGACATCTTTGCTCCCCCTCCCAGGGTTGTGTCCAGCCCATTTCGGCCAACTAACAGCTGGTTAGACTGAAAGTAGTTCAAAATAAGCTGAATTTGGACAATATGCTGAATTTCATTGAGTGTTACATCCTTATTTACACATATTTGTGAGAAATCTGTCTGTTCGAGGAGTTAAGAGTCAGCATTAAAAAACGTGGCCCAACATGCACCCTTCAGACTCGGTTATTGACTCAGACTCACCCTGAATGCATTTGCAGGTAGGTGAACACGTGCATTCCTGCTCCGTCAGCAGGGAGCTACCAAGTTTAAAGGCAGGGGTGAAGTGTCCAGGTTAATGCGGATTACCAAGCCATCACTTCTACAATATCAAGTGGTTTGTGTCCACATTAGGGTGTTTGAGCCAAAAGTTCATATGATTTAAATAGGTTATGGCACTATGGCAAAAATATATTCTCTCCTGCTACCTTTCTAAAGTTTGGACTGAATTTCTTCTTTAAAACCCTTGGTTTATATTCACTGTCTGACGGTGATGGCATATGTCACTTCCTCGAACAGTTAATAGTTTTAAACCCCATTAAAACAAGAATCAATGGTTCCTAATTAAATATCCAAGACATTGGGAGATTTTAAAACTGCTTGCTCAACCCTCCCTGTGAAAGAGAGGCCTTTCCAAAAAGCCATTAACTGAAGGCAATAAACTCCTTGAATGCTACTTTCTCTTGCTCCTTGCTGCTTGTTATTGGCAGCTATTTGTGTTTCAGCGAGCAGACTGTTCTGGAGAAAGGCAGCGTTTTAGCTGACATGTAGGCGGACGTGTTTCCATTGAATCACACAGGGCAGTTCACTTTAACAGAGATTTCTTATCCAGTTACTTGGACATATTTAGACTGCGCTGTCTGTGAAGTGTCTGCAGCAACGTTTTGAAGAAGCACTGTAGCCCATTCCTTTTGATTTGTATTTGCTGCTGATTTAGTGAAATACTGTATATGTTTAACATGTTTATTGGAAACTGGTGAGATATCCCTCTAAAGAGAAAAAAACTCAGGTCAGGTGTTTAGCTAATCCTGTACCTGCTGAGTTGACCTTTTTTCCAGAGGCAGCTTTACTCAGTTTTCATCTAAACAATGTGGATGTCATCTTTATTTGTTTGCAATATGCCTTTAAATTAAGCATTTGATTGATATAAATTAAGCATTGTTGCTGAAGGCAAAGGAAATGTTTGAAAAAGAAAAATGAGCAAATAATGAAATACAGAAAATAAACTTTAGTAATTTTTCAGATTTTTAAAAAATTAATTGATTATTTTTCTGATTCAGTTTTTCCAGTTCTTTTCTAGAAATATTGTAATTTTATTAATTCTATTTGTCAAATTTCTCTCTTTGAGATTGAGTTTTACGAAAAGTGTTCTTCTTTAATTGCGTTTTTTATAG
The DNA here is from genome assembly GCF_000732505.1 of Cyprinodon variegatus. Lineage (NCBI taxonomy): Eukaryota > Metazoa > Chordata > Actinopteri > Cyprinodontiformes > Cyprinodontidae > Cyprinodon > Cyprinodon variegatus. The sequence goes on from NW_015150650.1 coordinate 809,450, forward strand.
ATCACTTTCTTGTCACTTCTGGGGGCGAGCTGGGTGAAAATGTCAGTCTGTTCATGTGGAAATGTGATAGAGCATTCCTTAAAAATACTTGAAGAAGGAGGTCAATTCTACAGATTGTTGACTTAATGGGATTGAGGAAAAAACAAAAATCACCTTTGGGCCACACCTCATCCAAAGCCAATTATCTTTCAAGATCCCCTATATTTAGCTCTTTACCTTGATTCTCTCTCCTCTATTTAAGCAGATTTTCAATTAAATTCAAGGCAGTTTATTTATATAGCGCCAATTCACAACACGTCATTTTGGGGCACTTTACAGTTCATCCGATCATACAGTCAAATTGATTCAAAGTTTTCTATCTAAGGAAAAACAATTGATTGCATCGACTCATTGACTCTAATTCAATCCCTCACACTAAGCATACTTGTAGCGACAGTGGAGAGGAACAACTCCCTTTTAACAGGAAGAAACCTCTTTTTCACCCACTTCCACCCCATCTCCTTTCTCACCCTCAGACTAATCTCAGTCCCACTCACCCTCTCGCTTATTCTGCCACCAGTGTCTAGACTCTAGGGGTGTAAATCACACCCATCACGGCGATTCGGTTCAGTATCGATTTCCTGACCCAACGATTCGATTAT
>NW_015150650.1:810926-817484 GCF_000732505.1 Cyprinodon variegatus
ATCGATGCATCGATACAAAACAATTATTATTTACATCAATACTAGGCTCCGGGGAAGACAACTCTCAATAAATGATTCACAGCATCAAAGCATTCTGCCTGGGCCTGAGCGCCAAATAACTAATTTCTTTTTTTCAATATCTGCGTATTTGCTACTACCTCCTTGAACCCCAGCCAGCCTCAGCAGCCTGGTTCTGCTGGAGGTCGCCACATGCATTGTCAGTGTGTGGGATTGCAGAGAGTCAACATGTCCATTTATAGCAACATTTGGACCGATCTGGCTGCGGTACCTGCGTAAATAAATTGATTTGAATTGCATAACACTTCTAATTGCAGCTTTTCTCTGTGTGAGTCTCTCCGCATTGACATACTTTTACTGCACATAAATCAGGGAGGATTCCTAACTCCACAAGACAAGAATCTCTTCTATTTCTTCAAGAAGATAAATGCATATTGTTTTAAAAATATATGCAAGAATTAGGCTTAATCATCATCCATTCCTGTATGCAGACCTAAAGGATTTACAGCATTCGACTTGTTTCTCGGCTCAGGATGCAGCCGGGTCAGGATTTCAGTGATCCTGTTCTAAATAAAACATGTTAATTTTATTCATGAATAAATAGACAGCTTCCTGGAGGTTAAAACAAGAGCCCTGCAACAATCTATATCTCATTTTCTAGGTGTTTTGTTCAGCGTTGAAGATAACGACCTGCTCTTTTAAAAATAACTATCGCTTCACACTTTCCTGAAGGCTTTATTCAATGCATGCATATACATCCCTCATCCTCATTTTGCTCATCCTTACATTTGACTCATAATAATCTCCCTGAGGATAGGTTAATGGTTGCATTTAGGGAGCAGCAGTTTATTACTGTCTTTAAGAGAAGGAAATAATGTTTTTAAAAGACTGCACTGTTAGGTTGCTCTATCGTTAGATGATACACATCTAAGTTTAATAAATAAGAACTGCTATGGAGCTGATGGGGTGAAATCAGTGCACTATAGGCAATTGACTGGAAAAACAGATGAAAATGTTGTAAAGGCTGTTTAAAAACAAAACGCCGGTGTCTTGTGTCACCCAGGTCAACCTCTCCTGAAGTGCCATTTGCTGAAGGACATTTTTGACGACGCCTGCCAACTTTTCTAAGCTTTAGCGAGGCATTAAAAATGAATGCCAGAGGCGAGAGAGAGTTTGTCATGTGTCATTGATCTGTGGAGGCATGCTTTGGGCTTGTGACGGCTTGCAGTGTCTAATGCTTTTGTACTAATGAGACAGAAAGGTGTTGGTGTGGTAGGCCTTGACTTGAAGTTGGAGTTTTAACAGGGACGTGTGCCAGGGATTCATTTAAAGATGTTATGGTGCATTTTTACTTTACAATCAGGTATTGGCTTTATGTGACAAACCAACAAAGTAGTGCAGGAAAATAATCAAGTTTCCTCTGTTATTAAAAACTTTTTCACATTTTTTTGCAGTATAGATCATGTTTACTTTTACCACATATTGCTAATGGTGCTCTTTTATTTAATGTTGAATTGTGCTTCTTTTTAAACCTTTTACCTCTGGCTGTATGTTCAGGTTTGTCGTCCTTTTGGACGTTGAATTATGCTCAAGTCTTGTAGAATAAAAGTCATTGGTAAAGATGTATTCTCCACCTTCCATTTCTAACAGAATGAATGCTGCTATCCTACCCGATCCGAGGCAAAACATCTCCACAGGATGATGCTGCCAGCACTGTGTCTCACTGTGGCAATGGTATAATCAAACGCAGAAAGGCTAACATGACCCCTAGTTGTTTTTGATCATTTTGCATTTGACTTGAGCAAACTTAAGACAATGGCAAACTGGTTCACTGCCTGAAAGTTTTCTTGAGCCATTATGTGATCGGCTTGTGAGCAACTGCTTACAGTACTATATTTGCTACAGCTAACTGTTAGCTCTGTGGTGTTAGCTTCTAACACAATTATCAGAAGCTAACATCAAATCAAATCAATTCATAAGATAATAAACAACTTTTTAAAGCGAAAGTGACTCTCAGTCATTGTTACATGTAATTCTTTATGAGAGAAAACAGCTTAACATTTCTCGTTATTTTATTTATTATTTTGGCTTGACACTGTTAGCACTACAGGACCTAGCTTGTGTGGGTTACCCAGCATGCATTGCAGGGTAAACGGCAACATCTGTGTGAGAATATTTTACTTAAATTTAGGAAAATTAAACGCCTTACAATGTTTCCCTTTTCATTGTATTGTATTTACATTGAAAATACACGTTTCTGGTATAAAGTCTGTTGTTACAACTAATTATGGATCCCTTTAATGGCCAGACTGATATGATGAACATTTTTATATTAAGGATCAGTGATTGTCAAAAATAGATCCTTGAGAAAGAAATGACTTGCAGGCCTTCTGTCTCCACTGCAGCACACAGCCTGGGTAGCAGCTGAGCTGCCTGAGCTTTCACACATAGAAATGACTGGGATCTCTTGACCCCCACCCACACCGGTTTGTTGTATTTGCCAGAGTGCTGACCTTGCCTTTCTGAAAGCTGTTCAGGGCTGGAGGGCTTTGCAGAGCCATTAGGTGACTTCCGAGCTTAGCTATCAAAAACACAGAAAGATGCATTACAGATTGCATCAAATGTGAAAGAAGAAAGATAACTGAAGTTCAGCATCTCAGTGTATTTGACCTAAATAGAGTGTTTATGTGTGCTTTGGGGTTGAGGGATTTTAGCATGGTTAGGTTAGGAGTATTGATGAAGTTCTAGGTGAGAAGAGAGATAATACTTTCATGATGTAGTAAAGCTAGATGTACTTTATCATTCATTTATTTAATTCTTTCAATTTCCTACATGAGGGGTCTTCAACGTTTTCCAGGCCAAGGACCCCAAACTGAGGACGAGATGGAGCAGGACCCCCTAATTATATATATTTTATGAAATTATGTTATATCAAACTGGTCTTATAGTCACTTTATTACATATGGAGTAATGTAAGGAAAGTAATTTCACCCTGGGATTATTAAAGCATTTCTGATTCTGATTCCTCAATGATGGGACAGGTGTTGTGAATAAAATGGTGCCCAGCTTAAAGGCGCTCCTGTGTGTCGCTGAATGTCTGCATTGATGACTGAAAGACATCTTCTGCCTCCATTTATCTGTTTACTACAGTGTGTTTGATTCATGTTAATGTGGATTTAAAGACATTTCAATTAGTGGAAAAAAGGTGCAGGGGGGAATATAAAAAAAGTCTAATCAACCAAAACTTTTGCGACCCCCATGAAGTACCTCTGTGGACCCCCTAGGGGTTGCGGACCCCCTGTTGAAGACCTCCGTCCTAAATAATCTATATCTGCTCTGTGTAAAACTTGTTAAAATACAATATATTCTGTATTTAGGAGATATTTTCTATAGGGACCATAAAATAAATACAACACTGCAAAAAATGAAATCTAAATAAGTAATTACTTTTTAAAAATAAGTGCATTTTTTCTTGAATTAAGGATTTAAGTGAGACACTTTGCCAATGAAACAAAACAATTTATGCTTAAAATAAGGAAAAAACTATTGCATTGTCTTTTTTCAAGTGCATTTTATCTAGATACCTTATTTTAAGAGAAAAAATAGTTATTCCATTGGCAAATCATCTTATTTACCTGCTCAAATGAAGGGTAAATACCCTTAATTTTAGACATTTTTACTCATTTTGAGATCATTTTTGCAGTGAAGAGATTTCCTTTAATAATACAGATAATGACTTTTACCCTCATTAAGGTTACTCCCTTTTTTACTTGTTTAAACAGCTTTGAAGAATGAGTGACATGTTTAGAGAATGAACACTTAGCGTTTTGTTGCTGGGTTTTTACATGATCCCAAGGCTACAACTGACTTTGACAGTAAGATTAATGAGGTACGACTTTGCCCTCTCTGGCGTGTTGCCTTAAGAAATGCTTGCACAGTAGGTTTAGATAAGATCTTATCTGCTCCAGCTTCTTATCACTCTCATTTTAGCAGATGATTATAAGATCCGTCAGGGCTCTCTCTCTCTCTCTATAGCTATAATAGATTTAACAGGCCTTTTGCTATAGAGTGCTAAACTGTCTTTTCTTTAAGTACAATAATAGAAATCTTGTTCCTAGAGTGGATACTGTGGATTGTAGCAAGTATGACATCAATAATTTGTTTCAGAAAGGAACAACGTACCTCAGTAGCTCAACCCGATGGTTTCTTTTTCCTCTTTTTCCCTCAGCTGTTACAACCTGTGATTTATTTATGATTTGCAGCAGAGATTTAAGATCTTTGATCTGCCGAGTAGACATGTCTCCACTTCCTCCACCTGCCAAGAAGTCGAATTTACCTTTGTGAATGTTCTCAAATTTTTGTAGCTGTCTTAAATCCCCCCTTCGAAAAATGCTCATAGCACTTAACCTCTCAAAAATGTGTCTCTTCATCTTTTTTAGTTAAAAGATAACCCTTCTATCCACCCTCTATGCCCTTTGGTTAGAGGCTGGGTAAACGGACGGTAAGGGTCACCGGAGAAAACCCACATGTGCATCGGGAGAACATGCAAAGATCAGAACTCAACCACAAATGCTGTATCTAGTTTCCCATTATTTGATTCATGTTTTCAAATAAGAGATGAGTCACTCAGCAACATCGAGACCTACTCTGAAATCAAATCCTGAACTAGAATAAATGGGTAGAAACACATACTAGTTACATTCCAGAGCATCAGTGGGCAGCATTTGGATTGTGGAGCAGTGGCTTCTTTTTACCAGATTAATCCAAATTGGCAGTCAGAAGTAGATAAAAGAAAGAAAAAACACTTTATAAAATAAAAATATGATTGAGAACTATTCCAGTAGAGCTGCAACCAGAAGAGGCCATGCAAGTAAATATGAATCAGTTTCCTCCTGTGGCTTCATGGCTTTTATGACAAACATTTTGACCATTAAACCAAAATTACAGTCTTAACCTCTGCCCACCAGCAGATGTTTTGGTTTCTCACTAATCTTTAATGTATTAAAGGATCTTATACATTATTTTATGTTAAATTTTCAGTTAAGAAAAGCATTGCAGTAACCAGATTCCCCACACATAACACATTATCAAGATTAGTTACAAATGCTGGTATTAGGAAGCCTTTATTTCTGTTAATTTTGCATATTTTTCTAATTAAATCTCAAGAAGACAACGTTTGGGATGAAAAAGTTAAGCTCAATGAAACAGCAACCTAAATGGAGAAATATGGGCTTAATGATGTTTAATATCTTTTTAAGGATTGTAATTATTTAAACATACTCCTACTGTAAGCCTTATTGGAACAGATCTACTTTGTATCTATCCAGATATTTACTTTTTCTTTAAAATTTTTATTTAATATATTCCCGTTTGACTAAATAGGACAAGAGGAGATTTTTTCCATGGTAATATACGCTCCAAATGCTTTTAATCTTTTAGAGATGTATTTACTTTCTCCAACTGCTGACGACCCACCAGAGCCACCAAAACTCCAGGCAGGCCGAAGTTTACACCTTAACTGACACTATAACCTCTCAGAAATTGTAAAGGATTTTCATTAAGGGCAAATACACACTGTAGGATATTTTCACTTTTTCTACTCAGCTACAGCTCAAACTGTATGACAAAACTGCATGAAGTCACCTTTGTATATAGTCTATGCACTATGGAAGACCAAAACAAAAGGGTTGGAGAGCTTTGAATGCACGCTATCTGTCATGATCGAGTTCTGGCCTGACTTTAATCAATGACAGGCTGCCAAACTTCACTTTTTCATCCTTTTATTTTTAAAGAGAAAACCAGATGCTTTGCATTTCTGAATGTTTTAGGTTATTTTCTTTTTAAGTTGTGAACGTGATGGAGCCCTTGTTTGATTCCAGATTAACATAATCAGTCTCTTTCTTCAACCTGGGACAGGTTTAAAACTTAAGACCTACTGATGTCAGCCCAAATTCATCGCAGTGTAGAAATAATAACAATGACCGCCTATTGATGCTGGCAGGATTGGGGTGACTTCGCTCTTTATAATTCTATATGACAGGGTCAATGAAGTATCAGAGTATTTAATCATAATCCACTGAATACCAGACCGTTCACCTATTTGTGTTGAAAACCTTAGAAATACGGCTATTATACCATGATTCAATGTACATCAATACTTAAGTAGCACATGCTAGGTCCTGTCCAAACACTCAAACCTCTGAAGAAGAACTGCTTTGCAGGCAGAGTTTTTTCTTATGTTGCTTCTCTCTGTCTCTGAAGGTCAGACGAGGTGACTTTGGCAATGTGGTGAAGCCATTGTGGTGAAAAACAGTCAGAAAGGTGGTTTTTCATGAAGAATTGTGTCTCTTCAATGTGTTAACCAAGCAAACAAGCATCCTCTGTCCCTATCTCTTCTTGGACGTGTGTCCTACTTCATCCTCATGTCTTTTCCTCTGGATAACCTTAATAACAAAAGCAGGTAGCTTTGCAAAGAGAAGCAAATACCACTAATCATCTTCTATGCATATATATATATATATATATATATATATATATATA
>NW_015150650.1:818179-821438 GCF_000732505.1 Cyprinodon variegatus
TATATATGCATATATAGCCCCACTACTCTCTCAAATAATGTTAAATATACATCCTAGTTCAAGCCCCAAATCTCTGACTTAGTTTTATTCTTCTGCATATCTTTTAGGCATATTCATTTGAGTATCTCAGTTTGCATTTGAGCAAACACTGAAACTCTAAATGCACTGAATAAATATGTTAATGAACTAACGTTAATTAACAGTAATATCTTAATAAATGTATTTTTTCTCCCATGCTGTTTACATTTGATCACCGCTGCACTTTATGAAACAGAAATATTAATTGCACGGCTATTGCTGTTTTAGTATACCCCTTGTATATAAAAAGGCAATAAAAGTTTCTAAGTTCTAAGAGGTTTCTAAGCTAATCTTTTAATGTAAAAAATAAACGTAAGTTTCTTACCATAATATGTTCAAATGTATTAAACAGTCGGCTGGTGCTTATTTCTTATGTATTTCACAGAGCCAATTCTCCCATTTCTACTCCCATCAAACATCAAACCAAAAGGTCTTCTACCTTTTATATCAGTCTTTTATATATCATTTTCACAAGATCTTATGTTTCAATCAAATTTAGTCAACTTAGAGTCTTTTTAAAGTGTTTATAACTCAGTTAACTCAGTGCGTGGTCTTTATTCAGTAGATCTAAATTCTCAATGGGATCAATGAGATTTATTTTTTATTTTAATTTTTTCATGAATCTGTCATGTCCTTTAAACAAGTAAGTTTGTCACACATGTTTTTTTTTTTAACCGCTAAATGTTTCCATTTCAAAGTAGACACTATGATGATAGAGAGGTTGCTATGTGGAGTGGAGATACAAGCTGTGGTTAGCACTCTAACCACAAGTAGAAGTCTCATTTTGACATGTTAAAGTTTCTGTTATGCTAGGCATGCCTGGTTAAAGCAATAAAAAGTAAAAATACTCAATAATCTCCTTGTTTCCGTCTAATAAAGTGGCTGTTTGTGATTTATTTCTCTGAAATTGCAAACATGTTCACACTAGGCCAGTTTCCAAGCTCCTCCTGTGACTGCAAATAAATAAGAGCTGTGCTTCTGCTACTGCTTCTACGTTAACATGAGGAACTCACTGTCTTGGCCTCACCTTAGTGTTCGTCCCTCTGTCTGTCTGTTGCAGGCAGAGCTCCAGGAAGCTTCTGTCAGCTGCCTTGAGAACAGAGTGATTTCTGCAGGAAGTGACCATCAATCCCTCCTCATTTCCTCTGCTCTCGGGGCCCTGCCTGCTGGTTTTGGACAGGGCCCTCCCCGAGCTGCACGCCATCAATATGCACTAATGATAGGAATTAGTAATAAACCACTGAATGTGGACATTATGCAGATCAACAAGATGCTTGTTCCCCTGTTTAACATGCTGCCAGAGCAAAGGAGTTGCACCCTGTGCAGATTAGGAGCAGATTGAATTAGCTGTGGCTGGACAACTACAAGAGAGGCCTTTAGTGGTTTGTGTGGTATGAATGTACTCGTGGTGAGGCTTACAAACCGAAAAGCAGAGGAAATGGAAGTAAGTTTGTAGTGGATAGAAAAGCCCCGAGTGGTCTGCTAGGCACATTTTTTTCCTCGATCATCGCTTTGTCTTGAAACAAAGACAGGAAACATCAGAAGTTGTCTGGTATTTTATAGCAGCACAAAGTCGTCTATAATTAAAGGTCTGTTTTTAAAACATTGCTTTAGATGTGAAGACATTTGATGACTGACAATAGCTTTCTTTATTTCTGCATGTTAGTTTGAAACTACCCAGATTCACAGGTTGCAGAAATAGAAACAACAAAAGAAAATAATGAAGTAAAAATATGTTTATATCTTCCCATCTAGCAACAGTAGAAATCAGCTATATACTGTATTTATGTGTCAAGAAACAATTTTTGGTTTGAATTATTTTTCTTCTCATAGTTTGAAAAATTGTACTTTGAAAATCAATTTGACTGATTGTTATTAATTGATTAATGAATTAATTGCCAACTAATTAAGTATTTGATTAATCATTTACTTGATTAATCATTAAAAGAGCAATCCTCTTAGAGCAGTAAATAATTATACCAGAATTGTAAAAAAAAAAAACATTTTGCATTTAAGATAAAAAAAAAATTCAATATGTTTTATCCAGAGCTCCACAAGTGGAAAACTTTTAGTTTCATCTGGTTTAATTCTGTAAAAAATCTTCTTCAAGGAACCTTTTTCCACGATTATTGATTAATCGAATTAATTATCAACAGATTAATCGATTAGCAAAATGATTGTTAGTTGCAGCTCTAATTTATACCCATAAGTTCTGATTTTAGAGAACCTGACTTGATTCTGAACCAAAAAACATTGCTAACCTTTAAATGATGCTCTATGCTAACTTGCTTATGCAAACTTTTTCATGTGCATTTTGTCGTATGCTCGCTGCATCCATAACAACAGAAAAATGAGCAATAAAAGACACCGAACCTAACTGAATTTTTCTATTCAAAGGATTAGCCGTAGTTATGACTGAAATAGTTTTTAATCAGCAAATAATTTATAAAAGACTGTTTTTATTTCAGTTAAGAATATTAAAACGTCATATATATATTTCTTGTCAAAGTGAAGTCTGCCATGCGAAGTTCAGATAAGTCCGTCCGTGTAAGGTATCATTTTGAGCCCTGGAAATGTAAATATCATTATAAGTCCATTTAGCTTTGCTTCAGACGCTTAATTGTAAAAATTGTTTAATTCAGTAGGGGTTCAGGGGTTCCAGGAAACAGTAGGTTGCTACTTTTAGCTTTTATTCTGTCTGCATGGCGTCACATTTATTTTTAAAACCAAAGCAAAATAAACATACTCGCATGTATGTTAAACTACAGTACTTCTGGGTGTGGTTTATCTACCACAGCACAACAAAATCACAAATGCGTGAGAACGTGCCACTTCGAGAGGAAAAAATCGCTCTCCGCGTGCGCCAGCTCCTCCCACATGCTCGGGATTGTGCTCGGGATCTCACGACGTGCACGATCTTCTATCCAGCAGGCAAACTCAAGGACAGCTGCCATGTTGAAAGCGTCTCTGCCCTCAAACTGTTTTTGACTTGCAGCTCGTCTTGCATAAGTGAAGGCGACGGTTGGAGGCTTCTCCAACATTTGCGGTACGTGTGGTAAGTGTGAGTCAAAGGCTTCCTAACATTACTTTCGGTGTGATCGTGTCTGCAAGGCCCAATCAGGATGAGGCTTACTGAAGAGGTTTGTCTATAGCCTGACGTAGTCCTACTCAATTCTAGTCA
>NW_015150650.1:821783-833611 GCF_000732505.1 Cyprinodon variegatus
TCGATATCTTCTAGAACAGACCTAATAGCAGAATCTACACACCTCAACTCTCCGGCGGCAGCCATTGTTGTTGTCACCCAAGCGCGCTTTGGTCACGTGGTTGATTATGTTACTGATGATTATCTGTCCATAATCGTATAAAGCCCGCCCTGACAATTTGATTGGATCGCCAGAGAGTGGGCGATCATACTCGCGCTACTATGGAGCAATGCCAGACCGAACTTCCCGACCTCAAACCTTGTGCGATGGTTTGTCACGCATGTGCGATGGTAGAAAAACCATTCGTAGAAGTAGTTTAACATACATGCAAGTATGTTTATTTTACTAGCGGGCATTTTGAAATAAAAGTGACGCCATATGTCCGTCTCTGTTGTTGCAGTTTTTGGAAAGGTACTTCATCCTCCTTGCCTGCTGATGATGGTCAGAGGGCCCGGTGGCACCAATTGCATAGCAGCCTGCCGTCTTGGAAGCTGTTGCTACAAAGTAGCTTGCCACCCTCATTGTGTGTATGTGCATGAATGACTCGATGTCTGAATGAACTGTTAAGGGCTTTGCGCTTCTCAGACTTAATAAAGTGTTTTATAGGTGCAGACCAGATGGACGGAAATACTCTGATAAGGGCAGCAAGCCAAAATATTTTAGTCTGCAAATGATGTCAGATCCTGTTACTACTAATGTTGCTCATGCTTTCAACTAAATCTTTATGTATCTTCTGATTCATTGACAATTAGCCTTAAACTTTGCAATAAATGGACAGAAAGATATTTAAAGAAGTTCAAAATGTGAAATTTGTAAAGTTATGCTTCTCAGCTCTTTTTAAATACTCCTGTTAATTGGTCAAAGGTTTGTTTTACTTTAATTTTCCTAAAATATACAGTAAAAATGTTTTCTTAATTAAATGAACCAAATAGTGTGCCTTAATTAGGGCTGAGAAATTCATTTAATTTACAATATAATCACAGTTTAATAACATGCTATATTTATATTGCTGAGACTAACTTTCTAAAACACTAACTTTCTCGCTCCAGCCCTTTACATTTAGAGTAAGTTTGATGCCACACAGAAGGGAAGCGAGTTGCAGTCAGCCTGTGGATTCACACATGCAATAATAGACTCTGGACAAGGAGGCATTTAAGGACATGAAAACATTCAACCCCTCGAGTGAAACACCATTTTCAACCGATATTGAAATCGCAATTTAGGTTGAAAAAAAATCCCCAATTTGATTTTTGGCAAAATTACCGAGCCCTAGTCGTGATTAAGTTGCTGATGTTCTCCTCGTTTTGGAAATGTGTTAAAAAGACTTTAGCCAACAAGAGTAATGAAAGTAACACAATAAGCTCTGTGTCTGAAAAGGATAAATACGTCCATTGTACCGGTGTTATTGAGCTGAGCTCCAAGTGTGACTAAAGGGTCATTTCCACCCCTAATCGTCATGTCAGCTGTCTGTCATTGAGCGCCACTGACCTCACCCTGACCTGTTGCTGAGGAGGGTGTTGTTGCCCGAGGGCAGATGCAACCAGTTTGGGTAAATTCTTTGGTATTATGATATAGTTTATGGAGAAGGAGGGAAACAGAAGTTGCCCTTCAGGCAAGTAGCCTGACTGAACGAGGAAGGAACCTTATGTGTGCTGGAGAGAGCTGAGCAGTTTTCAGGCATTTTGCTGCATATTACATCTTTTTTCTTGCTTTTTCTCTCCCCCTTGCTTCATTCTTCTTTGCACAAACATTCCGAACATTTAGGAGAGGCTTTAGCAGCTGGAGTTGATTCTTTTTTTTTTTTTTTTTTTACAAACCACAGCCCAGTGTTATCCTCATTCCCTCCTCCACATGGAAATAACTCTGTTTCTGGCACTGGAAGACTCCTCTTCCATCCTCTAAAAAAACATTGGCGACTTTTCTCAGTTGGGCTAGACATTGTTAGGTTATTGTTCAGATTTTAACGGCATAAATACTTCAGTTTCCTCGCTCTGTAAACCCAACGGCAAAGGAGACAACAAGCAACACTAATAAATTGCAGTCTCCTTTAAAAAAGAGTAGTAATGTAGGGGTGGGATGACTTTCACACTCAATTGCTGTCTCATGATTGAGGCGTCTGGAATACAAGGTGAAACTTCGCCCAAACATCACACTTTTTCATTACAGTAAATCGCTATATGGAAGACACATGATAATCACCGGATTAAGACTTTTTTTAAGAAAGTTTGGACAATCTAAACTCAGAAGCGATTCTTTTCAATTCAATCTGACCTCATTTTGTTGTTAATAAGAACAGATTTAGGAAGGATGTTTCTTTGAAGTCGGCGTCTACCTCTTCTTTCCTGCACAGCTGTTACATCAGACGGAACTTGGACAGTTGAGTTTACATCTCGGCCCTTCAAAGCCAGCCCAGCTCAATTTCCTGGCTTTCTCTGGTTCAGGCCAAAGCCTGACAGTGTGCGCTGCTACAGGAGTCTCAGGAAACAACCACATCAAATGGTCCGACGGCCAGAAAAGATACATGTGGGTCACTATATGAATTTGTAGTGGCAGCAAAAACGGACGGATTGCATGTTTTACCAGTAATAAAATGTGTTTATACCATGCAGTGCTTTCAGGTTCACAAGACATTTCACATTCGAATTCCAACAGCTGCATTTTGCAGTGGCACAAAAGAAACACACACATGGTTTATTTTCACAGAGATCTGAGGGAGGACTGATATGCGATTCGTCCTCCGTAGTGCTGGCTCCGTTACATTTCATGCTTTCAGACCAGCTTTGATAATCCAATGAAATACATCAAACATATCTGAAACTGAAAATCCCCATCTGTCACTCCCTGCTAAACCCATCGTCAGTTAATCATTGGTTTAGGAGATGGGTGGCCACTTCCTGTGCATCACACAACTGATTGTGAACGGAAATAGACTTTTTCCTCTCAAACAGAAAACCTAACATTCAGGCTGAAACATCACCCTGCTCAATTAGAACTAAATTTAAACTCCTAGTGATATAAAACAGACTCCTGTGGCTCCCATTTTGTTTATGCAAAGAGAAAAAAAGAGCTCTGCTATAAAATACAAGCTAACGAAGGGCCAACACGTAAAGTGGGCCACAGCTGTTTTGTAGGGCATTTAGTCTGTTTTTCACAGTGTTATGAATCACTCTGCCTCCCAGCTAGGATTTTCAATTAGACTTGTTCTTCAGCATTAATAGAGATTAGTAAAAGAAGTAAGTGAAAACTCATCTTGTTAGATCAACATCATTTATTCATTAGTAGACTTTTTAAAACAATCCTTTTACGCCTCTGATAATCTGTGATGTTTCTGTTCAGTCATTTTCATATTTAACAAGTATTTTACATCTCATTCTGCTGCTCAGCTTTGATATTTTCTGCTTTAAAATTGACTCTTTTATATAATATCTATATAAAAATATAAATATATTTATGCTGACAGCATTTGGATACTCTAATCAGGCAATTACTTTACCTGCACTATAATTCTGCCATCTCCTAAGGCAGGATAATGCAGCACTAATAATGCTAATTAAAGGGCTGCACCATTTAAAGTTTGTTTGCTATTATTTGATGTATGTTTTTTTAAGTTGACTTACCAATGCATGTTTAAGCCAGTTATGATTATATATATATTTATTTCATCAAATAAATAAATGTAATCTAACAAAAACTTCCAAATGTTTTTAATATTCTTTTTTTTGTTTCTGCATTTTTTTTTTTTTTAATATATTTTTATTTTTTATTTTTTTTCCTACTTGCTTTGATTTTTTTTTTTATCTTCCTGTATTTTAATCATGTAAAGCACTTTGCATTGTCTTTGTACTGAATTGTGCTATACAGATAAATTTGCCTTGCCTTGCCTTGCCCTTCTAACTCCTACAATAAACAGTGCTCCCAAGTAGCAACTAGAAGGTAAATCTTGGTAATAGTAAACATTACTCTCACTTGTTACTTAGAGGAAAGATGTCCAAGAATGGACACCACGGAGTATCCTTCTTTACCAGCAATTGTTTCCTGCCTTTTATTTAAATTTCATATTAAATAGGATGTTTGTTGTGATGCGGCCCTGACCACTTTGTTAAATGATGTAGATTAACCCAGCATATTGAACCATGTGTTACAAGACACATCCAGCAGAACCTGGCTCAGTCTCATTCTTCATCTGCCACAACTGACTTTGGGGTTAAGAACACAGAGTAGGACTTTTTTTTATTATAAAATCACGTTTTTGGTTTAATCACTATCTTATAAGGTAGTTTTGAGAATAATTTCAAAGTCCAAAGTCCGAGTTTGGTAGACTAAACCCTTTCTTTATGTAAAACTGTACTAAATAAAGAAAAAAACAACAAAAAAAACAGATAATAAGGCCAAAGATTCTGTCAAGAGATTTTAATTAAAATCTTAAATCTATTGAAAGATAAAAAGGGAAGTGCTTCTGATGCCTCTTTCCACATCTGGCTTTTTTTCTAATTATATGGCATCTTTTATTAAATGCCTGTGTTAACATGGCCTGCTTCGATGCTGCCCGCTGACCCCTCGCTGCTTGGCTCTTATACTGTTTCAGGTGATTTCTCTTCAAGTGATTAAAGCAGTTAGTTGTATTGCCATCCAACTTGCAAACTGTGTCTGGGTGTAATTTGCAAATTACTCTTGTTTTAATGGAAGTTAAGTTTCTCTAAGTGTAGCCTTCAGCCAAGCAAGTCCCGTCAGCTACCGGTTATTAACTTTGATTGGTTGGTAATACTTTAGGCTCTTTGGAAAATCAACATAGAACTACAGTTTATAGAATATGACCCAAACAATCCATATAACCTCCTCATAATGGCAAACTGTCTACATTTACAATCCTTCACGATCTAATATCGTCATATCGCGCACACCTAGCTCAGAGTATTTGAACTAAACAAAAAACACAGAAGTTCTACACAGAAATGATCCAGTATTTCTCTCTATGATAAAAATAAAAAAACTAAATATGTTGGTAGTAACCACTTCGGTGACTTTATTTAGAGAGAAGCAAAGCTAAACAGATTAGGTATATCGCAGTTCTTATGTCTATAGAAGTAGTGAGTATATATAGCTAATGGTATTGAAAATTGTCAAAACTTAACTCCATGTTACTTTAACAGTAAGGGAGTGAAAAAAGTTATAGTTTCCGTAAATAAATTGGAACCTGTTGGATAAGCAAGATTTAAATAGGTTGGTGTTGCTCCCTTGATCCTTACAGCATGTTCAAGCCTGTCTAAAGGAATATTAAGATGGACTGTATCACGTACAGCACCGAAAGCAGGACTAGTTCTGACAAGTCCATTATCTAAGACCATGAGAATATTAAGAGATTATAAACAGGACTGTTTCGGTGAAACCAGACTAACACCCTTCAAACCGGTCATTCCTGAGTAAATACTCACACAGTTGATTTGCTGCTTTCTTCTCAAGAATTTAACAGTAGATAAGCAGAAAAAATAAGATATAGGTCTTTGATTTATCAGGTGATCTTGATCCAGAGAATGCTTCTAAGGTACTTACATTTGATTTCAGCTACCTTAAAAGCACATGGTTCATAACTATTAACTAAGAATGAGTCAATTCTGTCTAAAATGAGGGAATCCATTCATAGTAAAGTTCTTTTATAAAGCAGAAAGCTTAACTTAATTAAACCAGTTTAAACAAACATCATGTCTACTCTCACCTTCAAAACGTCCTCATTTACTGAGGGTGAGGTAATCAGAATGCAAAGGATAGTCAAAGGAAATCTAAATTATTTATGAGAAAAAGTGTAACTATAACACCAGCCTTTCCCTTCTAGCAGCCAATCAGCTAACACTTTCTAAAAAAGTGACTGATTTCCTGTTCTAGTTGTTGAGGATATTAATGTTGTTGTAAGACCAAGGAAAAAGCAAAAAGTTGATACCCAGGCATTAGGGAATAGCCATTCTTTATTATACAACAAAGAAGTAACAACCATTTTGTGTGTCAGATTCGCAATAATATAAAAATCCTTTGGTTGTTTTATTAGAAATGTTTGTTTTAAATACTAACTTATTTATATAGCGCCAGTTCACAACACATGTCATCTCAAGGCACTTTACAGTTCACCAGATCATACAGTCAAATTGATTCAAAGTTTTTAATCTAAGGAAAACCACCAGTTGATTGCATCAACTCATTGACTCAAAAGCAATCCCTGACACTAAGCATGCTTGTAGCGACAGTGGAGAGGAAAAACTCCCTTTTAATAGGAAGAAACCTTCCAGCAGAACCAGTGTGAGCGGCCATCTGCTGAGGCCGACTGGGGTTCAAGGAGACAGAAGCAGAGATACAGAAAGAGGCAGAGATACAAAAGGAAACTGTAAAAGGTCGGCCCATCCAGGAAACACACAGCCAGGCAGACAAGTACCGAGCCAGCTCCCATGTCAGAGGATGAAGAGAGCACATCCAGCCAGCTAAATTCCAGCCATTTTCATCTCCGTCCAACCAGGTGGCACTCTTACCAGGTTTCAATGGTTTTTACTGAGCTGGGGAAGAAATCCTTCTCTTACTTTGCTCCATGGTCCTGGAATAATTAGCAAAATTTGCTCCATTTAAATGATCTAGTCCCATTGAATGAATTTAAGGCCATGTTAAAATGTCATGTAATTCAAAAATGTAACTGCCCTATGTGACCTGTCTTTTCCTCTATGTGAGATTTTGTTTATGTTGTATTTCTGTTTGTATTTTAACTGGTGTGCCGTCTTGGCCAGCTCTCCCTCGAAAAAGAGATTTCAATCTCAAGGGACTTCCTGGTTAAATAAAGGTTAAATAAATAAAAAATAAAAGTCACAGTCAGAGAAACTGGACCACACTGAAAAACAGGCTGGTCTCCAACATCTATATAAAAAAAAAAAAAGGTGTTGATGGCAGCAGCACAGCTGATATTTCTCTCCAGGATGGAGTCACAGCCAAACAGGAAGAGACAAGGCAAAGCTGCTATAAAAAAGGTCAGAGTGGGAGAATAGAGATAGAATGATACAGAATGATGAAAAAGGGGTCCCTATGTTCAGGTTATTGATATAACAATCATTCAAAATAAAATAGTTTTTGCATATTAAATAGAAAAAATATATAATCTTATGGCCAGTAAATAATGTCAACTTGGTCATTTTGATCTGTGTGTCAAAATAAATATGAAGACCACTGACCTTCAGAATGTAGACTTAGAAATGATTTGCCACTCAAAAGTTCAAAGGTATCTGTCTTTCCAGAGATGGGTAGTAAATAAATACATTTACTTGAGTAACAATCTGAAAAAAAAAAAAATAATAATAATTGCATTGAGGAGTAGGTAGCATTTCATCTCATTATGCACAGCCAGTGACATAACATTAAAAATAACACAATAAAGTTTCAGTGTGACACCACAAGATTTTCTTAGGCCCCATCTGGCCCCCCCTATGAATCATTTCTGGAGGCACCACTGGTTTGACTGGAGTAAAATCTCTTAACTACTTTGTCCTCTGTGAGTAATTTGAACTATTCCAAAATCAGGTAAACATACCAGGGCTGCAGATAACGATTTATTTGCAAATCGATTAATCTATCAATTATTTTTTCCATTAATATTCAGACAGCAAAAGGTTCATTAAAGAAGAAATTTTAAGAAATTAAACCAGATGAAACTAAGACTTTTCCACCTGAGGAGCAAACATATTGCAGATGATTAAGTCTGGATAGAGATTATTTACAAAATGAAAAGTTTTTTTTTAAATGCATCTTAAATGCAAAATCTTTATGTATTTTTATTTTTTTATTTTTAACAATTTTGATATAATTACTGCTCTAAGTGGATTGCTATGTCAGCTAAAGGCATGTTTTACAGTCTTTATACTCCAGTTAATTAATCGATCTCTAAATTAGTTGAGGATTATTTCAATAATCGATTAATCACAATTAATCCGATCAATTGTTTTAGCACTAAAACATAGTAAATATTAACAGTGGAAGTTTGTAACCCGGTCATAACATCTTTCTCATTGTAAGGATCAGTTTTCTAAGTTTAATGTTGGAGAAAATTTGTTGAAAGTATTTCTTCTGCAAAAATCTGTTCTTTATCTTCATGACATTTATTTGTATTCTTTAGTCATTTCAGTCTTTAAAATGCCAGAACTTGCACATTAAGTCTGTTTGCAGGCATCATATATAAACATTACTCTAGTAGCATTTCTACCAAATATTTTTACTTTTGCCTAAATAATATCATGTTAAAGTAGTGCTACTCTTAGTTAAGTACAATTTTTGTGTCTCTCTTGGACAGAAATAATAGAAAAACAGCTTTTGGTTTAACATGTGTAACTAACTAGTTATTTTCTGAAAGTCTTACTTCCTATTCAAACATAGCCGCCTGCCTGGATGACCTTGTTAGGAAACCCATAAATTAGGTTCTCACATCTCTGCTTACTCTGAGTTAATTGTAAAACCTCAATAAATAAAAACAATTAACTTAAAGTTTTTCATGTGGTTCAATATTTTAAACCAAACATGACTGATATTCAACCCCAGTGTAAGATTAGTTATGGTGCTTTAACTGATTCAACTAAATAAAACCTCTAAGATTCTAAATAGCTGATTATTATTGGAGTTTCTTTGTGATCTCTACTCCAAAAGGATCTAAAATCATCTCTGGCATGCATGGCATGTCTGAAATGCAGTTAATGGAAGTTAGTTAAGCGGAATAGATAGAGGGTGTTCTCCTTTTAGTTTTTCTCATTGGGTAAAACTATGAACTGTTAACAGAGAAATACCCTTTTATGTGTTGTTCAGAATCAATTATCATAAACTAAAAGGATCCTAAGCGCAGATTGCAGGAGCTCTCCATTAACCTAATTTCTTTCCTTATTTCCTTTAGCGCAGTCCATCCATTTTTCATTACCTGCTTGTTTCCTCCCTACAGCAGCAGACTGTAAAATTACCTTGGCATTTAGACTGGCTAGAAGCAAGGTCAAATACCTCGGATAACGGCGAGGACAGAGGAAAACATTCTGATACGTTTGAAATCAATGATGTAAACTCAGAAGCACAAAGGTCAAAACAAGCTGAAGATACCTTATGAATAACGCTCTGCAGTGAGAAATTGCAGGACTGTTCTGAAGAAAGGCGTTAATACCAGAAGCAGCAGCAGCGGCCCAGTCAGTGTGAGATGCAATGACAGGAATGACAAGAGTGTAGCTACATTTTAAAGTTATTCCCGTGCCTCCGCTCGCATGTTGGAGATCAGGCAGGCGCTGGGCTGCCAGAAACAAGGCCATGTGCAGCAGGCAGGCTTACACTCACCATCAAAGGAAGGATTTGCATTAAGACTTGTAGATATTTCAGTGTTGGTCCTTTATGCCACAAAAGTAAACTTTTCCAGTCTCTTTTTAGATTTTATCATGAGAATTTAAAACAACCATTCATGCTTTAACATTAGAAGATACATGCAGTTTGTAAAACTTTATTGCCTGAAAAATCCTTATTGATTATGCTCTCATTTGGAGTAGAAATGGCATTCTGATCCAAATCACTTTAATCACCAAAGAAGGTAATCAGTCTGTAACATTCTTCTTCATAAGAGTTCAGTTATGCATAAAACACCTGAATCCACTGACTCAGATACATTGTGGAACTAATTAATGTGTGAATGTAAATAATATAGATTGTTCTTTAATGAACAAAGGCTTTTTCCTGCTTCTACAAACATTTTTATTGTGACAGACACGGCCACTGCTGTTTCTGGTCTGCCTGCCTGTGTGATGTGACCAGGTCTTTCAGATATTACCCATATGGGAACCTAAACCACAGTAAGATACAGTAACATTACAGACAATGATTCAGCAGCAACAACTAAGACAGAGGGAATACACAGAATGTCAATGATTTCTTTGCTATTGGCAGGTTTATGATTATATAGGATATTTCTTGCTGGTCCTTAAGGTCTCTGAATAGGGTGTGTAACATTGGTTGGATGGAAAATGGCATATTTGCTGTTCTATGAGCCCTAAAGCAAGCCTGGTTTAAAGCCCTAAAATGAAACGACAGGTTTTCTTCCTTTTATGGTATGCTCATGAATATTTAGATCAGCTGTGCTCTGATTGGTTGGATTACAACGAGTGAAGCCGCTGAGAAAAGACGCATCATAGCAACAAGCACCCACTCACTGAGACATCAAATTGTTGATATGGTAGGGTGACCAGACGTCCTCTTTTTCCCTGACATGTCCTACTTTTCTTACCTAATAAAATGTCCGCGGGGAATTTTAAAATCGTCTGGGATTTTGGTCAACTACAGTGCAACCCTCCTGACCTAAATAAGGCAACATCCCCGAATTGACGTCAACTCAGGGCTTCGTTTCAATTTGCCCGTTTTATGGTGGCACTTTTTTGATTTGCAGAGAAAGGAAGTGTCGATGGGGTTTGAACTTCTCTGTACGTCCATTTCACCCACTGAACTGTCGTTAATCATCTAAGACAATGTAAACTTGGTTTTGCATTCTATGACCCCCTTAAGTATTTCCTTAGCAAGTTTTTGTCTTTTTGCAAGTTTTGTTATTTTATTTTTTTACCGCAAGGGCCTTTCAGTTCCTATTACTGGTTTTTATATTCACACAATAGACGTTTAGCCAATAGAAAATTAGTTTGGAGTTATATTAAAGTAGTGGCTTCTGGGCTTTGTCCTTCCTGATTAGGGGTGAATATTGACTTGTATGTTGCAATACGATGGACCACGGTATGATATTATCACGATATTGCAATATCACTATATATTGCAATATTTCACCCAGCTAATCAAAATTAACTTTATTGATACAATAACAAGTGCTATATGTTCATTAGAAGATATATGGATCATTCAGTTATTTTTGTATCCATGTTATTTGGGGTTTGAGTCGGTCCACGTCCTCCACTGTGACCGCCTCAACTACAGATGATGGTGCTTTGCCGCACAGCAAAAAGACTCTACAGCGCTGTCTGCCAGAGTGGGGGGGGGCAGAGGAAGCCAATTTTTCCTCATCGTTTTAGATTTTAAAAAAATTAAATCGATACTAGGAACTGACAGATCAATGATATATTAGGGCAGCCGAAAAATAACTTAACTTATTTGGACTTTCGGTTAATGTGCAGTCTAATGCTGATTAACTTGGTTTTCAATTTAAGGCTTTAAATTTAACACTCTTTTAGGATGTTCTAATGTTTTTGATTATGTCAACATATAAAAAATTTAATTCAAAAATATTTTACATTTAAAATTGTTATGCTTGAACTGAACTTTGTTGTACTCAACAGAAGATTCATCAAGAAAAAGAAAGACATGATTTGCTCTAACTTCAGTGAAATGATTGTGTTTTAATTAGTGTTGCACCGATACTGATACCAGTTTCGGGCGGGGCCCCGATCCAGTACTAAAATGGAGGTATTTGTATTGGCGATTACCAACAAATAGGGCACCGATACCATTTTGCGAGCCAAATGTTTATTCAACTATTGTCACCCATTCCAGGTAGGCAATAAAAAATTCTGCTGGATTCACTTTGTATTAGTCTTTTTTTTTTATCTGGATAGTGTCTTCAATTGATACATAACTGAAAGCAACTGAATTCATACATAGCTGTATTCACTAAAACGACTTTTGGAGGTGTTGCCATGAAAACAAATACTGGACACAAATATTACTATTACTAGTGTGAACAGACTGACAAAAAGATCTTAGGATTCATCAAACTTAAAATAACAAAATAAGGATAATCAGTGCCGTTTACATGGCCTCAGTGGTCCTTTAAAGCTACAGTGTGTAATAATTACAGGAATATACAGTCA
>NW_015150650.1:833954-847105 GCF_000732505.1 Cyprinodon variegatus
GTCGTGGAAGACATTTTGTCCCGTAACGCTCGCCGTACTGTTGGGGGGGAGAAGCGGTGGGGGGGAGATGTTCATGTTGCTGCGGTCTGCAGTCTGAACGTTAGATGTCGCTGAAAATTACACACTGTAGCTTTAAAACAATGAAATGAAAAAATTCAAATGTATGACATTTCTCCTTTTGCAAATTAGGTGCATCTTATCAATTTCATTTTTACCTTCTTTGTTTTTAAAGCCTAAATGCATCCAAGCATCTGACTTGAAATGTGATGGAACTGCGGGGGAATTTTCTCAGTGTCCTCCATGTTTTGTTTACGAATGACTCGTCACAATATCCCGCGGCCGGAAATGCTTGTGACACAAAGCAGCGGGCGTCAATACATCCGCAACGACATCTGCTGGACTGGAAGTTGTATTCCACTTGATTTGGCTGATGTTCGCCAACCATTCATGTATTTTATTTGTTCATTTTTTTAAATTAAGAATCGATACTTGCCGTCAAGAATCGATGCAGTAGATCACAAAAATTAGAATCGCGATGCATCTTCATGACGATTATTTTGCACACCCCTAGTCTTTTTCCTGCTTCACAAAGGTAGGCAGCAGCTTGACAATCCCATGATGGCAATTACTTTTTTTTGCATCCAAGTAGTTTGCACTGCATACCATGAAGCTCTTCATATATACACACACACATCGATTTCAAACAGATGATATCGGTATGGCATTGTTATCGGTCAATACTGCACAGCCAGGTATCGGGTATCGTATCAGGGGCAAAAGATAGCATATCAACACTAGTTTTAATAGGGAAGACCAGGTTATCTATATAGCATACTTCAGTAGCAAAATCATTCAAATTCTTGTACAAGGATAAAAAGCAAAAAACCCTGCGGTGGCAATTATATTATACTGGCTTAATTGGGACTATGAGGTGTGAAACTAAAATAATGCAGATTATTATTTTTTTCATAAACTGAGAAGCTGTAATACTTTGAAAACTAGCCAAACATACTTTTATAGTGGAGGATGTATTGCATGTCACATCGACTCAAGGTTTATTCAGCTCTACTCCAAATGTCTTTACACTTAAAGAGCACTAAACTACTCTACAGTGTCCCTTATCATGATTACTTAATAACATTTCATACAAGTTCAGAGTGCTTAGAATCACATTAAGCAACTGTCTGTTGCCAAGACTGGGAGTTTGTTTGCCCGCTTTGTTTGGAAATGCTTTATTTAAATTATATGAAAGGAGAAAATAGTTTGTGTTTTCAGTTGTGTCAAATGTGGCATTTAATTAGCCCTGTGTGATCGCAGCAACGTTGACGTGACGCCGATTAGAGAGCACTCGCAGCGAGCTGCGTGCTTTGTTGATTTCTTTTATCATCATTAAAAAGCTAAGCTATTGCTTTGCTGCAGGAGGATTTCCATTCCTCTTCTCTTTTATGAACTAAAATGCCTGTGGCCTATTTTCATCTAATGTACTCTCAGTTGCTGGAGGCCTTTTGTGTTTCCCACAGACAATCTTTTTAGTTACACAGCCTTTTGCTCCGATTAAACTGCTACAGCTCCATCTGTACGGTCTGCTGTCATGGCAAACCACTCTGCTTGAAATCAACACAAAGGGAGGAGAAAGACACACATGCACACACAAGTAATGCACCTGAATCAGAACAGAAAAAAACACCTCTTAAGGCTTGTTTGCTGTGCCGAGCTTTTCACACCCAGCAAATGTCTGAAGCCATCGCTTGACGCATCGGCTCTACTTCTGCCATTATGTGGCTGATGTAAACCGCCAGCCGTGCACTGTTAGCTGCTGAAGCACGTTAGAGGTTGGCTGATGGAGGAGATGAGCATTCGAAACAGGCTGCATTATTAGGTCCACAGCTGGAAGCTTGCAAAGCCTCTCATTTGTATTGCCGCGACGGGAACATAAACAACGGTGTAATCTCCCTAACTTCAATGATGTAATCAGCGGTAAAAACCCACGATGGTCTGCTCTGAATGGGCCCGCTGTGACTGATGCAATACGGCTTGTTGTGAGGATAGAGGCAGCTGAGCGATGCATGCTGTCAGTGTGAAGGAAATATGTCCATTGTCCTTAGCCACGTGGGGGCACTTCAGGTGAGATTACGACTTACATACTGATTAGTTTATTGATCTCTGCTTGGAAAGTTGGATAATGAGTCATGGCCAGTATTATCTTTGTTGACTGGAGGTTACAGATTATCCGGTTTGTGTTTTAATAGCAGAAATGATCAAGTGGCATAGGTGTGAATGATTGAAATGGTTATGTGAAAATGATTTGCTCCTTTATTCTGTTTTAATAAAAGCACTTTGCATTGTCTTTGTACTGAATTGTGCTATACAAATACAAGGATAAAAAGCAAAGGCCTTGCCTTTTTGCCTTGCCTAAAAGCTACACCACATTATTGCTGTAAATGATACATAGAAAAACTACGCTGAAGGCCCTCTGCTAACTTGGAAAGTCAGATTCTTCAGACCAAACTGCAAATAAACATAAAGCTCAAAACTACTAATACATTAAAAAATGATTGTAAAGGTGGGCAGCCATATACACAGTTCTTCAGTTTTAGTTTTAAATAATGTGTGAAAACTCTGTTTTTTTGTACTTCCAGCTGGATGTTTCTCTAAGACATAGAACCAGTAGTTCCAGTGCAACCCACTTAGCCTCTCATTCTTATTAGAATTAGAGTAAGATTTCAAAAATGGAATAGTTTTTCTAAAGTGGATTCTGTTCAATATTTTTAAGAACATCTAATAAAAGCTCTACTAGGCTTCCTATCAAGGATTTTAAAGGGATCTATTACTAGCTTTTTTAATTAACTTGAAAAAGCAGCATTTGCTATACGTAAAAACTCATAGTTATTAAAAAATGATATGTATCCTTTTTCATTTTCACCCATGGAGTTTTCCATTTTTTTATCTATGAAATGCATGCTGGGTAGATGATGCCATTACTGTAGGGCTGTCCTAATCACTACAGTATATAGGGCACTATATAGTGGTTATGCATTCTAATTGAGTGTCTGAATGTCTAGTGGATGAAAAAGTAGTGTAATTGAAATTTCACACTGTGAAAAGTTGCATCATTGTTTTTTTGGAAGATAAACACTCCCGCCGGCGCCGCAGAAGACCATCTGCTGAAGTTTTCGCGAGCTCTCGAATAGACTCCCCCCTGCGCTTTGACGGGAAACTGCTGTGCGTCCCTAGAAATTCCAGACCGACGGTGCAGAAGCATACCAGCAAAACTGGTTGGCGACCCAAGCGACATTCGATGTGTGCGGTTGCAGAAGTATAATCTGCCCTTAATATCCGCACAGTTGGTTTTAGTGACCTTGACCGGTGTAAATTTAGATGATGCCATACTGTGTCGCTGCCTCAAAGCTTCAGTCATCTGTTACACATGAGATATTCAATTCAATTCAGTTTATTTATATAGCGCCAAATTCACAACACATGTCATCTCAAGGCACTTTACAGTTCAACCAGATCATACAGTCAAATTGATACAAAGTTTTCTATCTAAGGAAAACCAGCTGATTGCATTGACTCATTGACTCAAATACAATCCCTCACACTAAGCATGCTAGTAGCGACAGTGTTGAGGAAAAACTCCCTTTTAACAGGAAGAAACCTCCAGCAGTACCAGGCTCATTGTGAGCGGAGATACAAAAAGCAGCTGTAAAAGGCGGCCCCGTCCAGGAAACACACAGCCAGGCAGACGAGCTCCGAGCCAGCTCCCATGTCAGAGGATGAAGAGAGCACATCCACTCAGTCACGGTCAGAGAAACAGGACTACACTAGAAAACAGGCCGATCTCCAGCATCTATAAACAAGGGTGTTGATGGAAGCAGCACAGCTGATGTTTCTTTCCAGGATGACGTCACAGCCAAACAGGAACAGATGATATCTGTTGAAAGGATGGTTGTGGCTTATAAACTTCAGTTTATATATTAGCTAAAGCTAACACCATTAGCAGAAGCTAACTTGAAATCAAAATTAAATAGTAAGATAATAAACGACAGCTGAAAGTGAAGCTGAAGCATCTTTCAGTCTGAGAAAATATTTGGATCCAGATGCTTGTAGTGAACAACATCAGTAAGTAACTATATCATAGGTCTCCATCTAGGTCCATCTGTTATTTCTACATTGTCATCAATTTCAACTTGCTGCAAAGCAAACTGAAAAAGTTCAACTGCACAGTCACTTACCAGGATGGTCTATGGTAACATCTGTCTGACAATAAGTTTATTTAAATTTATAAAAACTAAACAGCTTACAATGTTATTGTAATGATCTCAGAATATTGGACCCAAAATTCAAGGCGAGACAGGCAGTGGGAAAGTTCAAAGCGTTTATTAACAAACAGGTGCGCAGGGCTGCTCGTCTCCTGGGGGGCGGATCTCTGCGGGATAGGAGAATACAGGTCAGTGACTGGATGTGGAGCTGAATACGACTTGGAGCAAAGTCACTGACCTGATTCAAAGTTCAGTCCGTTGGCGAAGAACTCTGCAGAATCTAGGAGGGAGGTTTGACCGCAGCTGGCGGTCTGGGGGCGCCCCCAGAGTTCCTAGAGAGCGAGCGGAGCGGGCGCCAGCCGATGCCGAGCAGCAACAGAGTCCAGAAGGGAAATCCAAGGCCGAAGTCAGAAGACAGTTCTAGGTTCAGAAGCCGGTAGAATCCAAGACCAGATACGACAAACAGAGCAGACAGGGGCAAGGCAAAAACTCGAGATCCTCAGGGCAGAAACTGGTCACAATCAGGAAAACAGACAGACTAAAGATTGACAAGAAACGTCTCACCAAAACCACACCAATAACCTGCCGCTGATGGGAGGCAAACACACAACTTAAATAGTAGAGGAACCAGGTGAAAATGATCGGCGACAATCAGCCGCAGAACCAATTACACAGGGGAGCAAGGAGCAAAGGAAAAAACCAAACCATCAGCGTAACTTCATGACAGTTATTACTTAACAGTGAAAATAAATATTCTCAAACTAAGTCAATTGTTGTAACAAATTGTGCTCATTCATCTCCGCTGCCATCAGACTCTACAATGCGACACTAAAACGGTAATAACTTGTGCAATGTCTAATGTGCAATTAATATTTAATACCCTGTGCAATAACCTGCTTTTTAAATTTCATACCCAGTGCAATAGCTATATCAAATATAAATACCCATCTTATAAATAGCCATGTTACTGTAATACCCTGTGCAATAACCCTGTATAATGATCATAACAGACTTCAGCTGTTATATGAGGACGTACTGTTTATATTGTATATACCCCATGCACATTTTCTTCCCTTTGGCAACTTCCTCTTCTTTTTGACTATTGAGCCAATGTAACAAGTAAATTTCTCCACTGTGGGATTATTAAGATCAATCAATCAACCAACCCCTTTTAATTATCAGTTTCATAAAGCTGTTTCTAAAGGTAATAATGAAATATATTTTTACAGTAGTACAATGAGTACCTCTCATGATCTGTTGTGCTTCTGCTCAAATGTAATTTATTTTCCTCCCCTGCTCCTTGTTTCCAATCATGAAATAAAAAAAAAACAAAAAACATCCTACTCGAAGGACATGTTATTGCCTGTTTCAGGGTCACTAGGCTCCCAAATAGATCCAAAAGATTTGCTTTAAGAAAATCCTGGGATGAACTCAAAGACATTTACTTACATTTTTATAAAATGCTTCCACATCATACAATTCAAAACAATTTTTTGCAAATGCAGTTGATTTTTACCGAGTGCCATTCAAACTGATTATTCTTGGTAGATAAATCATTTAATGGCATTAAGGCTGCTTTACAAAGTGTGTTTCTTCTTCATACCTAGGATGAGAAAACATTTTCTTGATGTATCTGTTTAAATAAAAATGTGCAAACTATAGAGAACAATATCAGTTTAACTCTTCAAATATGTGGAAGACTTCAAATTATTACCTGTTTACTTGTGTGCAGACACATTCATTTGAGCATAAATACAGCTGTTCTAAGAGGATCTTGAGGGTTTCTTAGAGAAAACATGGAAATAAAGATAATAACGAACACAAAGAAGCTTTTCATGCACAAAATTGAGTTGTAAAGAACTTAAAGAATTGCTTATAAATCATTAAAAAAATCCAAACCTATGATTATCTCTGTGCATATTATGTCCATGAAAATTTTGATCGCAGAACAATCAGGACGAGCTGTAGAGATCCATTTCTCAGGAAGGAAAACGATGAGGTGTACGCCACATATCTGACCCTTATTGTCATGGCAGGGTGAACATTATTAGTTAAAAGAAGGGAAGTCATATTTGTTGTCATGTAGGAGGCACAGAAGAGGTAAAAGAATCATTTTTGGTCAAATTAGATCTTTTTTATGCACACTTTTTTACTTTTATAATGCACACAGCACTAGAAGGGGAAGATAATGTTCACAGGAGTGTAAAAAAATTAATTTCTTGGAAATTAGATGGTGGCAGCATCATTCTGTGGGTTTTGTCCTCAGGATAGACTTGACAGCTGGATAGAATTATAGGGAAATCTGTTCTGCATAAGAGACATAATTGGAGATTATCCTTTTTTATCCCTTTATTGTGATCAAATGTTTAGTAGGATCCAAACCATCAGTTCTCGACACAATTATGTTCTGTTTCTAATGTGAAATGAAAGCGGTCCGATTGGAAGAATTGAATTTCATCACACATCACGTAATCAGAAACAGGGATATTATCATTTATAAATTGGCTGATGTGTTAAAGGTATTTCCATAAATTTGAAGGAGTTTTCTGTTCTTTAACAGTTTTACAGCCTTGAGGTAGTGAATTGAAGCAGTTACATTAGCAGATAAGAGAGTTAAACCCCCAGGATCAGGTGTTAATGAGTCGCTGAGCTGCTTTTTAGAGGGAAAGCAGAATGTTTCACTTAAGCAACAACTTTATCATCACAAAGGAGGCCTCCTGATGGGATCATCATCCCTGTACTAAAGCAAATCATTTGTTTAGCACTCACTTAGTAAACTATAAATGGCATTGAACATCTTTATAATGATCTGCTGTTGTTACAGCAAGCTGCTAAACTATGTGAATATTACATATTATCCAGAAGGCTCCACTTTTTTGATAATTTTTCTCTTTAATGTCTCATTTTAGTCTTATAAACGTGAATCATGACAGATAAACATTAAGCCTTTACACTGAAGTGTATAGGTTTTAGATTTGATGAGGCCTGAAGGTTGCTTGATTCCATCACAAATTAAAAAAATATGATAATTTTTTCTCTGATCATGAGATGTACCAGGATTGGATGCTCTCATAACTCTCTTTAACCCAGGGGTCGCCAACCTGTTAGAGGCTACTTCATAGGTATTGAGTCATAGAAAGAGCTCCCAATACTGACCTTTGAATTGAGGAGTTAGCGTTCACCTAATGTTCATGTATAATAAACACATTTTTATTTCAAATTACATACTTGATACTGACATTTTGAAATCTCTATGGATGTAAATGTGATTTAAAAAAAAAAGGGAACAGAAAAAAAAAATTATATTTCAAACCCACCTGTGAATGGGACTGTTTTAAAAAGATGCTTAGGGGACCCAGTGGGGTCCTGAAGGGCTCCTTGGTGCCCGCGGGCACCGTGTTGTTGACCCATGCTTTAACTCTTTATAGGGCGAGTTACAGTTTTTGTTCACTTGCATACCCCTTACTAATGGGGTATGCAAGTGATCACACACACCATCCCTCAGTGAGGTCTAGAAGCACAAGATCTATATCCAGCCATTCATCAAAGGTACTGCTACATGGCTGTACATCTTCACCAATTAAGAGCCCTTGAATGATATATTACCTCTTGTAAATTAGGTTGAAAAAAAAGTTAAGTCGAGAAAAAAAAGGTAAAAATACTAATTGAAAAGTTAAAAAGTTAATAAGCCTAGTTAACAATTATATATAGGTTAATAAACTAAAAAATGTCAGTGCCAGTATCAGCATTAATACCTCTAAGGTTATGTTGTACCAAAAAAAATGTGCTTCTTTTACTCTCAGAGTGTTTTTAATAAATTTCATATAGAAGCACTTTTGTCATTTTTCTTAATATATTCGAGCAATTTGGCATTTCTTGTTATTACATTGACTCTAATTTTTGTCTTCAAAATATCAAAATTTTTTGAATGTTACAAAGGTAACACGCTGAAAAAATAGAAATCTAAATAAGTCATTTTGTTGTGAAATAAGTGCATTTTCTCTTGAATTGAGGAGGCAAATTATACACTTTGCCAACAGAACAAGACAATTTACATTTAAAGTAAGAAAAAAAAACAACTCCTTTGTCCTAGTTCAAGTAATTTTCTTATTTTAAGAGTAAAAATCTCCTTCCTTTGGCAAATCATCTTAATAACCTACTCAAATTAAGGGTAAATACACTTAATGTAGGACATTTTTTACTTATTTCTAGATAATTTTTGCAGTGTAAGGTCTTGTCATGTTTATTATGATACTCTTGACTATGAGGTCAGAAATCTGCTGAAAACGTACATGTGTATTGAATACTCATACCAGCAATTTCAGCTACTTTTAATGCACATTTTGAACGTTTATGCATGCAGCTTTAATACAATGAGGCCCCCAATATATCAGATGCATTAGTGCTTAATCCTTCTCTGTGACTGGCAGAGTGAGTGATAACAATAACAAAAGTAAACATGTCTCTCATAGCTAGGGTTGCCAACCTTCCTTTGAAAAAGGGAATCATCCTGTATTTAGAGATAGAAGTACCTGTTCTATATTTAGTGGAAAACGAACGAACTTTGTTCCGTATTACTGTGAGAGTAAAAAGATAAAGAACAAGGGCACGGTAGATACAAAACTTACGGTAAACTGGTTTTCAGCCCCTGTCCTGCGTTGTGACCAATGAGCTGACAACATATATGTAGCGATCCAGAATACCCTCATCGCATTGGTCGAGTCAAGTGTTGCTCATTGAGAAGATATCGGAGACATCAGAGCAGTATGGGGAACGAACGGAGTAATTTAAATGCTGACGCTGCTTTTGGGGGCGGTGCACCTTCGCATTGCGATGCTCCTCCTCCGAAAAAAAAAAAAGATGTTGAAATAGAGGGAGGAATGGGAAAAAAACAAATACATGGGTGGAAAAAGTCTGCAATAATGAATATAAAGCAAACTGCAAATAAGCATCTAATTTAATGCAGATTTGAGTCAAATACTTAAAAAAAAAAAAATTCAAAAAAAAAAGGGGGCAAAAAAAACAACAAGCCAAGAAGGGGAAAAGCAAACAAGGCAACCGGCAAAAAAGGAGGGGCCCCTTTTAATTTTTTTTCAGGAAGTTGGCAACCCTACTCATAAATATAGTTAACTACTAACACTGTTTGTCCGAGTAGATTCTTGCCTTTTTTGGATCGCCAACCATTGCCGTTTCCAAGCTACACTCCCCAACGTTAAGCCCTCATTCCCTTAATTTGTGTTTCTACCTATTTTCTGATTTTTGGGGCCATAGTAAAAATGGAGCTTTGCTAAACTGTCTGCAGGGTTGGAACATCCTTTCCCCCAACGTGAAATAACCACTGCTCGCTTTTTAAAAATAACAATGAAAAAAAAGGTACTCCTCTGTAGTCAAACTTACCCACCGGTTTCTAAAGCGATTCCGCCTACAAACATGGCTGTTAGTGAAAGAGTAAATCCTTGCATTAACTGTCATATGGGAGTTATGTATGTCACTAAATATAGATTAATCACTAAAAAGTCTCAGAGTATCATGTGACATAATGCGCTGCTTCATTTTAAGATCAATCGGAAAGGTTCACAGCTTTTAACTTTGCTGTAAAGGAATAAGACGTGCTGTAATTGCTTTCAGTTCGATTTTATTTGTACATATACCTCTGTTTCCTCATAACCAGGAGAATTTCTGTATATTTGTAGTTTTTTAGGCATGTGGAGAAAGTCAGCTTTGAAAAAAAAAAAATATCTAAGAACAGCTACATTTTCAGGCTCCACCAGATAGCGGTTGTTAATTTTGTGCATCACCTTCATCATCGTTCGGATCCTAACCTTTGTTTACAATGGGATTGCAGACTGCAACCCCATTCATATGCATGCTGTAAAATTCTCGGTAGTTTAAATGGATTTTTCAGCACTCGGCTCAGCGAGCTAATTGACATTAAACCCACGGTGAAGCAAACCATTCTCCTGATTAAACTCTCAGCTGGCAGGCAGCAGAGCTCGGCCTTCTCTGCTTTCTCTCCGCATTTACTATTAAATTCATTTGTGTCTATAAAACATCGTGTGACATGTTGTGTTTTAATAACTGAGCTCGCTTTGCACTTTACCCAGCAAATAGTTTACATTACACATAAATCAAGCTGCCACAGGGAGCAGCATGATTACCCGGTTTTCTCCCCATTAGGTTTCCTTGACAGCGGAATGTGCGTGCCGGGAAGGTCACAGAAGAGATAAGTACTACTTACCATATTCAGCGTCTTTTGAACTTAGTAATTATATTCAGCCGGAGACGTTTCCCCCTCCTTTATTTTTTTACTTCGACGTTCCCCTCTCTCTCTGCACTTCTTCACGGCTAGTTTAAGACTTGCTGTTGAGCTTTAACAAGGCTGCTTTTGTCCCAGATAAACCTTCTAGACAGCACTCATCAGCGCGGTGTAAGATCCCTGCCTGCCGGAGCACAGAGCGCCGCCCCAGGGGCATCTTATCACTTCGCCGACAATCACAAATACCCACAGAGATAGATGGGCTTCTCAGTTCTCTCTGTGGGGAGCCCTTCAGCCGACAAAGATGGCTTCTCGCTATCTGAGTGGCAGCTTGGCAGACAGACAAATATAAAAGTATAGAGAGAAAACGACCCACACAAAGAGGTAGTGGTCTCTTTCTACACAGTCACTGAGTGACAGATTGGCAGGAAAGATGGAGATGAAGGCAGGCAGAAAGCTGACATATGCATATAACACGCATGAGGATACATTTATGCAGCGGTGCTGGACAAACACACACAGATGGATTCCACACTCCCACACTGCAGCTCTCTGTGTCTGCATTCCAGCCATATTTTACCGAGAGCTGGAAGATCCACTCATGGATTTTTTGTGCATTTTGTTTATTGAATTCAACACCAATCTCAGGATCTCACCTCTCCAGACTGACGGTCACTTTAAGTCAGCTGTTGTGATATTTAGACAGAATGAACGCCGGTTACATGGAGACGACATTTGTTTTACATTTTCTCAAACTGCTAGCTTCAACTTGCTTTTCTGGTATTTTAAAAGGAATAACTGAATAAAAGCCACTGGCCAACAACTTTCAAACCCCCTTGAAAGCTAAAATTATTCATGATCATCCTCCTCCACTCAGGAGTCATAACTTGGTATTTTATTTATACAATCCCTATGAAATAGTTGTTAAATTCATTCTTAATCATTTTTAGGAGGAATACATTTAAATGGAGCTCATTCTGATTTTTTGACCATGGCTCATTTATCATTGTTTCATGGCACAGTAGTTAGAGTCGTAGGGTCGTTCCAATTTCCAATTGCATTTCCGAATTCTCCCGAGTGGTGCACAACTTTACACAAGTGAATAAAGTGAGTGTGATTGGTTGTTTATCAAGAGGGCAGGATTGTTGTGTCGGAAGATTCGTAAGCAAGTTTGGTTGTGGCCGGTTTCTCGGAAACATCTTGCTAACCAGTTAGCAACTTAGTGCTAGTAGGTTCCCAATGGGAAATTACATTGGGACCAAGTAGCACTAAATTAGTGACTTAGCAAAGGGCGACATGGACGCCAGGGCGGCAGAAGCTTGGTTTGGTGTAGAAGGCTTCAAGCCGTACATTATTGAGTCCTTGCCTCGCAATGCTGCCAGTTCTGTTACTGTAGCTGTACGCCTGCTGAAGACACAGACGTCCATCCCCGTGAACACTGGGACGGAACTCAATGGTAAAGTAAATGATTCTTATTTCAACCGTTGCGTATATTAGAACATATGAATCAAGATGCTATGACTGAAAAAATTTGATTGACAGGTGACCGTTGATATATGATTGGAATTTAGGTGTACAAGCTGACGTATAAGTAACTGGCTTGCAGAAAATAACGTAAAAAAAAAAAAAAACAGATTTTAAGATAGGATTTTTTTAAATTAGAAATTTTCCAAATTTTGGGACAATATAGTCTGATAAAGAGTACATTTATATACATGTTTAAGCCAGAATGATCAGAATTACCTTCTTCTAGAACTTTGGCTCAGCCTATTTATTTTTGAGACTTATGGGTGGCTTGCACCATGCAGTGAATCCTCTGTATGGAAATGGATACACCAACCTCCTGGAGAGGCTTCTGTATTTGGTATGGTAGTTGTGAAGAAATTTCTTTTCACCATGGATACTATTCTGCATTCTTCCAACACTTTTGTCATCTGTAGGTGTGCAGGTCTTCTTTTCAGTTGATGAGTTCATCAGTGGTAAATCCTTCTTATTTCATATTTCAACCATTGCATATATTAGCTGCAACATATAATTCAAGATGCTATAACTGAAAAAATTTGATTGACAGATGATCGTTGATATATGATTGGCCGAATTTAGGTGTACAAGCTGATGTATAACTAACTGGCCTGCATAAGATAACAAGTAAAAAAACAGATTTTAAGACATTAAGAAATGTTCTAACTTCTGGGACAATATCTTCTGATAAAGAGTACATTATGTAGATCTTTAAGCCTGAATGATTTGACATTTAAATATAATTCCCCTTCAAGTTTAAGAAGGTACACAGTCTGCATCACTTGCAGGCTGCCTGAAGTTTTAAGGTAAGCTTTAAAAATATTGTGCAAGCGTTGACCGATGCACAGGGCACTACTTAGTACATGAGTATTCAGAGTATGTCAGGACTGCAAACATGAGCTGCCATGGTGAAGAGCAAAGCAAGGGCATAACAGATCCTGAATGCATGTGGCTAAAGCCTAGTATGCAACAGGAAATAATGGTCAGGAAATTGTTCTGGTGAAATTGAATCAAAATGGAACTTGTTTGGTTATTTGGGGGAAAATAAAAAATAACTTTATGGAGGGAATTTTGTTCCATTATAGTTATAAGCAAATTTTTTTTTTTTTTTT
>NW_015150650.1:847557-852035 GCF_000732505.1 Cyprinodon variegatus
AACTTACACTACTACTACTCATCGATTTAACATGTTTAGCTCTATAACATTTAAATGCACCACTCCAACGTCTAAGAGAAAAAGATTTAATGAACATTTTTTAATGTATGACCACTGTACAGAAGACTGCCTTATGATAGAAATATTTACACTGTGCGCCTACAATTATTATTATTATTTTCCCAATCCCTGACTCATCATTTTTAATCTAGCGTGTATTATAGTATAGATTAAATTCATCATCCAGCCGCTGCTCTGCAGAATTCTCTCCCAAAGGAGAGAGAAAAATCACGCCATCTAGCAGAAAATCACTCGGCTTTTTCAAATCACGTGAGAATGTGTCCAAAACAACAAAGATGGCGCCGGCAACGCTTGTTGGTCGTTTTCAGCGAATGTCTGTGATTTTAAAGTAATTTTTAGTGCTAAGTAATTTTTTTTGTGATCATTGCACTTGCCCGGCGGGCAAATGCAATGAAATTTGTACTCTCCCGACAATAAAAGCTACTTGCCCCGGGCGATCGGGCAATGGTTAACATCGAGCCCTGATGGCGGTACATCAACATCACACTGGGAATGTTTTTCTCTCACAGGAATATCTGGAAGCTGGTGAGAGTTAATGGGAAGATAGATGGAGTTATACGAGTCAATTCTAAATGAAAACCTGTTCAAGGCTGCACTGTTCTGGACATTTGAAGTACTTCCAATCCAAATAAAACACTCACACAAACACACAAAGTTTGGCTGTCTTCTATCGAAATATAAAAAAATAAGTAATAAAAGGAGAATTTTCGCCCACTATGATTGTGTCCTGCTGTGGAACCATCTCAGTCTACTTCATCAATTAGTGAAAAACAGTGCTGGATTCATTTAATTACATTCACACTGTGTGTATGATCAGTGCATACCACTTACTGCCTCTGGGAGGTAGAGAGTTGGAGGAGGAGGGGTTGGGGGGGGCAGATGTTCTTTGATTGTGCTGTCAGTGATTCAGGCAAAACAGACGAACCATTTGTCTCAATATTGTAATGAGTCAGTGTTGCAAAACACTGTTTACCTTTTTGAACGGCTGACAAATAAGAGTAGCGCTGACACCAGAACAGACGCCGTCGTGTGCTCTGCTGTAAACCCCCGCATATCAGGGGGCTGGGCTGTTTGTGATGACCTTTAACCTCACTGCTGTCACACCATCCCAGATCATCTGGATTAGCCCCGTCAAAGCCAACAGATGCTCGTTAGTAGAGAACAGGATTCCACTTCCTTTAAAGTGTTCAGGGATTAAAAACTAAACCTTTGTTTGCCTCGTAAGAAAACTTGTCATTTTATTGCTGAGTTTCTACTTGATGGATTCGTGTGGCAAGAGTTATCCGCATGGCCTTTTGTTTTATGTAGTGGTATAAAAGTGATTTTATATGCTTTTTATGGTTTTTACTGAGCCCAAATGCAATGCAGTCATGCAGGACATCTGATAAAATCAAGACTTATAGAGACTTCCAGCTGCACAAATTTCACAGAAATAAAAGGCTGAATAAAAAAAAAAAGGCTAAATGAGCCTGATTAGGGAGATTTGACTGAAAGGTTAGTGAAAATACAACAATATTTCTCCTAGAGGGAAATGACACAATAGCATCAGCAGCTTCCAAACCACATAAACAGAAAGGGAAGGCTTTGGCTCGGTGAGTGGGTGTTCACCTGCAGGAAAATCTATTATGAAGTTTAGGAGCTGGGAGCTGTGTTAAAGCAGTGGAAAGAATGTTTAACTGTGCTTTAAAAAAGCCGGGAGGTCACCTCCTCCAAGGCTCCAATCAGGAGGGAGAAATCCCCCCCCCAGTCTTTCTTTCCCTCCTTGACATCAAGGATAGCATTATCTTTACGGTATGGGCTTTATTTTTATCCACCTTGAGAAAGATTTTTAAATAGCTTTGAAATCCACTAATTCTTTATTGCAGTAGCAAAGTCTCAACCTAAATAGATGTGAAAAAGCAGCGGTGGAGCTGACTGCCACTTAGATTTCCTGTGCTACTTGAACGGTACGTGTGGAGATGAATACCCTGCTCAGTATGAAGCTCAAGACGATCCTTCCAGGGGGAGAAGGCCCAAACATCCAGTTTGCAGGATGACTTCCTGCCAAGAGGCAAAGACAGAAACAACAAGGTTAAGACTCAGGGAGAGAAAAAACTCAGTTTGACTCAGCAAAACTCAGCTTGGCTAGAGTACCCAAAACTGGTTAACACTGGTGTCGAGGTAGTGGCAGTCAGCAGCTTAAGAGTCCTCAGGTAATGAGGCAACCATCCGCAGCTGTGTGAAAGGGTCAACGAGAACCGGCCGCCACCTGGTGGTGGAGGGGGAAAACACAAAAACACAACCCACACAAACTGGATTCCTAACAGTTTCCACAGTCAGAGGGCAGGGAGTTAATGGTTGTTCCAAAAAAAAAAAAAGATCTCATCTAGGTCTGCACATTTATTTGATCAATTATTGCTATCGTGATTAATTCTTGTCTTAAGAATAAAATAAGTAATGGATCAGTTGTTATACTCATTACTATTGAAAAAGTATGTATGATTTGTGCCAATATTGTAACGGTTCAATATATTTATATCCGTCAATACTTAAAGCTGCACCAACGTATAGTACTGAAAATAAAGAAGCATAATTGGGACTAACCCTTATATTCACAAACAGCAGAGGACAAATGTGCTGAATGTTTTGCAGCTAATCTTCTGCTCATTCTAGATATTGTAGAGAGCTCCGTGTTCACCTAATTAGGAGATTTGCTTTGTGCACGCTATCAAGTTTGCAGGTTTATATACATATAAATCAAGATCTAAGTGAGTTTTTAAATTGTGTCCTTTCAATTAAATTCAGTTTATTTATATAGCGCCAATTCACAACACATCATCTCAAGGCACTTTACAGTTAACCAGATCTTACAGTCAAATTGAAAGTTTTCTATCTAAGGAAAACCAGGTGATTGCATCGACTCATTGACTGGAAGGCAATCCCTTTCTCCTTACTTTTTAGAATAGAATAGAATAGAAAAGAAAAGCCCTTTATTGTCCCCCAATGGGGAAATTCTGGTGTTAACAGCAGCAAAAAAAGATTATTGAAAAATGTGTCATGCAAATGTGGATCTTAGAAAAATGTATAAGAATAACATACTAGCGAAGAGTTAAAAGATAAACAATAAAATGCTGTACTGTAAAGTGTTTTAACAGGATGAACCTGAAGAATGATATAACCAAAACAGCAGCAACATCCAAAATGAGAGCAGCATATTATTTCACTTAACTAAAATAGAAACTGTGCAAAATCAGCACGAGTGAAGCAACTTTGCTTTGAGTTCTACAAAAAGATACACACAGACATGAAGTATCATTGGAGTGAGACCAAGTTGGATGGGATGGGTCTTTTAGGAGTGAGCAGCAGACGTCTCTATAATACAAGGAGCAGATTGCTGTGAATGGATGGTTTCCGTGTTCTAAAAGGGACTGTGGGAGTTGGAGGCACATTTACATCACTCCATCAGAATTTAATAGGGATAGAATGAGGTGCTACTCGGCTAAAAATGAGAACAGGATTGGCAGCACTCGTTTATAAAGTCGTTTGAATATTAAGTCACTGGACATGAGTAGAATAGACCTCTTTAAAGTTAATGCCCTGATGTCATTAACCAGGCTGAGGGAGGCTGGGGGGGTACTGAATGAATAGAACCACTGAAGATATGCATTTCACTTTATTTAATGGTCTTTAAACTGAAGTGTGTGTGTGTTTGTGTGTGTGCAATATTAGTTTTTATGGGAGCTTTAAAAAGTTTGCTTGTGCAAAGGCACACAAATTTAGGTTAGCTGGAGCAGGGGCCTTTACTGGCAGGCCTGGCCAGCTTTGTTGAGTGAAAACCTAAACAGACAGTCCCAGTGAGCACACTGCACGCTGATCCACATAATGCCCTGTGGAAAGACTGAGGCAAAACCTGGCAGCGCGAGTGATTTGGAGGCTGAGGATGCATTTTTCTCCACATAAAGTCCGTCCCCAGGCTGCATTTTCATGCGGGAAAATCAAAATGCCGGCGTTTAGAGCCAAAGTGATGTACTTTATGTCACACTGCAGTGATGGAAGACCACAGAGCACAGATTACACAAATACATCTCCAAAAATTAGAATATTATCCACAAGTTCAACTGTGATACAGAGGGATAACTGTTCCATTATTATTGCACATTTTGTAAATGAAAATGTAAAAACCAGCAATCTAGAAATTCAGCTTTGAAAAAGCTTACTCAAGAAATCTTTTGAGAATAAATATGCAGTTTTTTCAGATCATTTCTATTTTTTATTCACAGATTTTCTATTTTTAATTTTGTTCTTCAGATTTAGGTTTCTAATTGCATTCTTATCAAATTGCGTATTGCAGATCACATTCGCATCTTTTCTTAGCCTGACGTAGTCCTACTCAATTCTAGTCAGAATATGAGTCTGAT
>NW_015150650.1:852425-854130 GCF_000732505.1 Cyprinodon variegatus
TGTCCATCATCGTATAAAGCCCGCCCTGACAATTTGATTGGCCCGCCAGATATTGTGCTAGCATACTCGCGCTACTGTTGAGCAATGCCAGACCGAACTTCCCCGAACTCAAACGTTGTGGGCGGGACTAAGTTCGGAATGGCAACCAGGCTAATCTTTTCTGGGCTTCTGCACTGAAGGAGAAAGGCGTATTTCTATTTGTCTGCTTGGACGTTAGCAGCAACATTTTTATTGGTAAACAGCAAGAGTTTTTATTGGGCTTGAAGTGAAGAGAATATGATCTAAGAAATGAAATCTGAAGAATTTTTTTATTTCAAATATTTATTTTTTACCCCAAATATTTCATAAAACGTGGTCAAAATTCACTATACAGAATGTGTGGTTGGAGGTGGGTTTGCGAGAATGACTGCAACAATGTAGTTTGACATGAAGGAAAGCCGCCTTAGGTTTTGTTCAATATAGAAGTATTTATAATGATATATCAGTTGGGCTATTGTTTATAGCAAGGGTAACCAGTTAAAAATCAGCGGGGTCCGAATAAAGAAAATAATCAACTAGTAAAGGTCCATTTTTAATAATAATCTGTTTCTTTAAACAGAATTTAACACTAAACACTTAATAAAATAAAAGTTTTTATGAATCCATGTTATGCATTGAATTTTTAAATAAAGAAAATGTTTCCAGTGTTTTTTGAAGTAGAGAACAACAATCATTCAGTTTGGCATATAAACAATTTCAATATTGACATTTATAAAACACCTGAACTGACCGTTTTTTTTTTTCTTTTTTCTGTCTTAATGAGAGCAGTGGGCTTTAGGCTGCCTTGCAAGGCTTTAAACCTGGGTTTGACAAAGCTGCTCATTTTGAGCCTGGATCCATAATTACTTTTGATTCTGTTCATGGTGGAGAATCCTGCTTCACAGCAGCAGGTTGAGCCAAACATCCTCTAACTGCAGGGTCATCTTTGAGCACCATTTCACTTTTCTATCACCAGTTCACCACAGTTCTTCCAGCAGTCCACACTTTCTCTGCTCTCTTTTTCTCATCATCTTCTCCTTCTTTCCTATCGCCCAGCTTGCCACAGGTTTGCCTGCTGTGTCTAAAAGTAGCAGCAGCAGCAACCCAGACTGACAGCAGCTCATTGGCTAATTTGGATCACGTACAGCCTGGTCCCAAATGCTCAGAGGTCTTTACCATATTAACAGGAGAAGCGGCGTAAGTGAATTTAGACACTGCCATTGGACAACATAAGGTAATTTATAATTGTTTTAAATCAGGTTGGGTCAGGATTAACCAGCGGGTGGGTCCGGATCCGGACCTTGGTCCACTAATCCATGACCTCTGGTCTATAGTTATCCCTCAAAACTTGGGGACCTTGATTTCCAGCAAAAATTTGCCTAGGTGAGACTATTCTCTTGTTGTTTCTGGTTCAGGACTGGCTTCAAACATTAGTTGTACAGGGTTCCTACAATATAAGGCAAGTTAAATTCAAGACTTTTTAAGACTTTTTAATGCCACTAGAAAGAAAAATTGAAGACCAAATTGACAAGAAACACAAGAAAAACCTCCTTGTGACAACATAACCCAAAGGTTTATTTTAACATAAACCAATTCAATTCAATTCAATTCAGTTTATTTATATAGCGCCAAATTCACAACACATGTCATCTCAAGGCACTTTACAGTTCAACCAGATCATACAGTC
>NW_015150650.1:855300-876884 GCF_000732505.1 Cyprinodon variegatus
ACATTTTAATACCAATTAAGGCCTTAATTTTATTTTGAAGAATTCAATGCCTTTTAAGACTTTTTAAGGACCTGCGGGAACCCTGTTGTAGCTCCTGTCCGTCATACCCCCGGGTGTGACTCTTTAGTCACATTGTCAATGCTCTCGGGATAGTAGTCATTTCTGTTACACCTGCACTTTTACATCCCACTTTTTCCTTATATACTGAAAAACTGAAGTTAAAAAGCCAGCTTCTGTAGCAATAACACTTTCTGTGGCTTCCTTCCCTTTGTGAAGGGTGTTGATAACTGCTGGATCTCTACCAGGTTTGCAGACTCCCCCATGATTGTGTAATCCCACATGATACCTTTGATATCTCTGCTCTAAATGGTCTAAAAATGTTTTAGATACAATAAAATGTTACCTATAAACGTTTCCCCCTTTTGTAACTGTTCTCCTTTATAGAGCGAGGGGATTTTTTTCCCCCTGCTAATTGTCTCCCAGCATCCTTTCCCCCTGCCTGCTCTGAGCTGGGTGACAGAGTCTGCTGTCAATTCCTGATTACAGCATGTTGTTGTTGAAGAGGAGAGCCCATTGTGTTTATCTGCAGTGACAGCTGGCTAGGGGCAGCTGGGGAAACAGAAACTGTCACTGTGCCTAGTTTGTCTAGGATTTGGCATCTGCCCAGACACTCCACCTTTAGTGCATCTCTGCTCTCTCTTCACCTGTTCTGCTTTCCTTCCACCTTCTACCCTCTCCTCTGTTCTGTGACCTCAGAGCAAATTAAAGACTTCATTCACCAGGTTTTGTAGTCATGTGTTTTTTTTAAACTACTCACAGAAAGGAGACCGA
Source organism: Cyprinodon variegatus (assembly GCF_000732505.1). NCBI lineage: Eukaryota > Metazoa > Chordata > Actinopteri > Cyprinodontiformes > Cyprinodontidae > Cyprinodon > Cyprinodon variegatus. Next base: position 856,132 of record NW_015150650.1, read on the forward strand.
TCCGACCTGGATTGGGAAACAGGTGGGCAAAACTCGCCTCCCTCTAATGTTTACCAATTACTACTCCTGGCTGTAAGCATGCAGATTCCCCTGACTCCCCGCTGCGTTCCAACACCTTTTGGCTCTGATTATTTCATCACGCAGGCCAGAAAGATGAATCACAGCTAGCTCACCTCTCTGATTCTGACTCTTCGTTTTCTCACAGGGGGGGCTTTTGTAATAAATCGCTGCAACTGCAAGAAACCAGTTCACCTGTCATGCAGGGCGGGGGTTTGGCAGCTGCTCGGCTATTACAACTGTGAGACAGGCAGCAATAAAAGATGCTGCAAAGCTCTGCAATACGTGTCAGAGCTGAATGTAAAGGTTGACTGGGCTCACTGGTTTCTAAAGCTGCTGTGGGGGAGAAAAACTAGATCCTCCAATGAAGCTGAACAAGGGTCGGCAGTGAGGAAATTCCTCTATTTGTAAACCCAAAGGTTTGTTTGTTTTCAGCCCATTCAGAGAGCGTGAGCCGTCTGTTCACACTCTAGCTGCGGCGTTTGATGTGTGTCTCTTTGCCACTTGTGCTTCGGTTCTGTTGACATTTGACCAGAGTGCTTCTGTAATCAGTTTTTCTGCTCGCCCAGCCTGCGAGCAGGAGCTATATAAACATGTCCTTCCTCAGCGGGAGGCGAATGGATCACTCCTCATTAAAAGGGGAGACGGGAGGCGCACAGCGGCTGCTGCCATTAGAACCTCCTCAGTGCAAGAAGAAGGCCGCGCACAGCGTCACGTGGAGATGTTTACACGCATGTACAGGTTGGCAGCAATACCTCGCAAGTTTATTCATACTAATTAAACCTTAGCAGGATGTAAAGTTGAAGGTCAAAGCAAAGCAGGATGTGGTTTTGAAGCTTAAAGAAAATTTTGAATATGTTTCATGTTTATAAATCTAAAGAGTGCTGCTAGAAACACCTTTTAATCCAGTTAACAGCTGCAAGTCTTTGCATTATATCTGCCATTTATAATAAATATTCTTCAATCCAGTCAGTTTGGGGTTAAAAGTAAATGCCATTTCACCCTTTCCCCCCCCCCTACCCATTGGAAGTACCCCTGTCCCTTAAAACTGAGCTATAAGGGGTAGGGACTTAAATGTAACCCCTATGAATTGAGACATCCCTTCATAATTCACATGCTTTATAGGAAGATACTGCTGGCTTTTAGAGAAGCAGATGCAACACGATGTTTCCAGAAATCTAGAAAAAATCATCCTGCCTGCAGCAGTGGCGATCTCTCTTGAGTTATCTGCTTGTAAACAGAAGAAAAAGACATTTTCAAAACCTGGGAATTTACTTTTATTGCGTGGACATGCCTTTTTTTTTTCACCATGTGTTGTCATGCACTTGCAGAAAACACGATGTAGGGTTTTATTCTTACAAGTTTGGTAGTTTAGCCGTGTAACACAAAATACTAATGTTGCTGATTGTTTATGTTAGTGTTAGTTTCCAAAAACTTGACGTTTAACTAATGCTAGCATGGAAAGTTGTCATATTCCTCCGTTTGAAGTATGCTCGTGAAATATCCCCGTCTACCTACTCTTTACTTCTGTTTTGATCATATGTTGGCAGGTTTGCAGTAAATATAAATGCATGCATTGGCCGGCGGGTAATTTTGGCTATTATTAGCTTTTTTTGGTTGATTGGTATTAGCCAATGTTTGTATGTGTTGGCAGATTCATTAGTGCAGTAAGAGGCCTTGCCTTGAGATAACATGAAGCAAGTGCATTGCTGCCCCCTCCTTTTGCTATTCATTGTAAGTATTTTGAATGATTTGTTAATAAAGGTTGATTTTCTTGTTGTAAAATTGGTTATCATTGTCATTTTTTTCGGAAAACTGCCTTAAATCAGAGGTAACCGGACTTTTGCCCACTTCTTCTGTTGGCTCACACCAGAGCAACCGGTGGTCTTTAAAGCAGTATGGATAGGGGTCGGTATTGGCAAAGAAGTCATGATTTGATTTGAACGATTCACATGCCATGATGCGATTCTATCACGATGCATCATCATACTTGAAATATTGCGATGCCTTGCGATATTTTCACTGAACACTGTAAGAAAAAGATCCAGCCATTACCAGTGGCTGACTGGCTGGGTATGATCTGGATAGTGTCTTCAATTGATACATAACTGAAAGCAACTGAATTCATACATAGCTGTATTTATTGAAACGACTTTTGGAGGTGTTGCCCTGAAAACAAATACTGGACACAAATATTACTATTACTGGCGTGGGCACGCTGACAAAATGATATTAGGATTCATCAAACTTAAAATAACAAAATAAGGATAATCAGTGCCGTTTACATGGCCTCAGTGGTCCTTTAAACCAATGAAAACGAAAACATTAAAATGTATATTTCCCCTTTTGCAAATTACGTGCGTCATATCAATTTCATTTTTACCTTCTTTGTTTTTAAAGCCTAAATGCATCCAAGCATCTGACTTGAAATGTAATGGAACCGCGGGGCGAATTTTGATGTTTTATTTCATATGACTCGTCGCAGTATCCCACGGCTGGAAATACTTGTGACACAAGGCAGCAGGCGTCAACACATCCACAGCGACATCTGCTGGACTGAAAGTTGTATTCCACTTGATTTGGCTGATGTGCGCCAACCATTAATGTATTTTATTTGTTCATTTTTTTTTTTTTTAGTAGATCACAAAAATTAGTATCGCGAATCGCGATGCATCGTCATGATGATTATTTTGCACACCCTTAAGTATGGAGGTCCATCCTCCTAAGCACATTCCAAGTCAGATGAATTTAAACACTTTCCCGTTGTTTTAATGGGTTGAAGTCTTTTGTTGCGCATAGATTATGTGTTTGCGATTTTCTACAGAACCCTCATGGAACTCATTCCAAAGACGTTTGACAAGCACACTCATCATGATTCAAATAAAAAAACAGCAACAACTTCAACAAATCATTTATACTGCATTTTCATTTTTGTTATGTAAATGAGGGAAAATAAACCAATAATGGCCTAAAGTACCAGCCCTCAAAATACAGCAGCATTATCTAAACTGATAAAATAAAATGATCGGTATCAGCCTTAAACAATCTGTTTCTGGTGATCTCTACTTTGCAGCTGCACTGCACCCAGATTTCATATGTTTTGGTCCTCCCTGCAAAGTACTGTAGTCGGTGCACTTCACCCGCCTTATTCCAAGCCTTCAGTTCTGATGCTAACCGCTAACAGGTCTGCCAAGACTAATGCTAACGTTGAGTTTACTAAAGCTAACCTATGGTTAAGATTACTGTGTCTACCGATCTGTACACAAAACATTGTTATATATTTTGGACCTGTCAACATTTCTTAAATAATTATTTATAATTGTAAACTATATTTTTTCAGCAAAATTGGTACCTTTATTCTCCACTACCATGGATGTATTCTTTTTGAAAAAAAAAAAAAAAAAAAAATTTTCCTGAAAAAGTTATAGCTACTGTATGATCTTTAAGGTATAACTGTACCACTTTTTTGATTATTGATTGATTGATTATTCTGCAATGGATGCTTATGCTCAATGATGCTATTTGCTCATTAATGATTTAAGATACCCTTTTAAGCCTACTCAGAACAGCTTAATTTATACAGATTTACTCTGGAAACTTTTTTTTATATACAGTAGCTGTGCTTGAAAGTTAACATAGCCTTCAAATATAGAGAGTAAAAAAAATCAGCTGTCAGTAGAATAAATTGAAATGGACAAAAGTATGTTTGGTTACTGTTCATGGGCAAGGTTGTCTTGGAGGTTTTTAACTTTTTTATTTTTTTGTTGTGAAAATTCAAAATCAATCATATATTTCACTAGATTATCACTTAGTGATTGTTTCCATCTTTCAACTTTGTGTTATTTGACTTACCCGTTTGAATTTATTATTTTCTTTAATGGGAGAGTATGTAAACTTTCACGCAAATCTGCCTATTGTTTGTTACTGTTGCTGAAATGCTAATCACCTTAATGCACTAATGTGATTTTATTCCGATATATAATTATATCAAACCCTACAACTTGCCCATTGTTTTCAGTGCAGTTTCTCAGGTCAAAAAAATCAATTCAATGTGAGGAGCCAAAACACAGAAATCATACTATTCGAATCAGATAAAACATAACATATCCTTTAAAAATTACATCTCTTCTTTGCTTTACAGAACTTTTCTTTATTTCTTCCTAAACATTCATCACGCTGTTCTAATTTAACACGACTACCACTGTTATCCAATGTGTCACTACCAATCATGTTGTAAAACCTCGGTATATAAGAGAATGTGACTTTTTAAATATTTAGCCTATTATCTAGTGGTTAAGATTACTCCTGTTATGACTTTTATGACTTTTTCCACTTGATAATAAATGCAATAAAGTATAAATATGGGTGTAAGTTTCTCTCTTAGTGTTTAAAATAATAAAAAGTAATACGTGTATTTCCCCCCATCTAATCCAGCTAATGAAAGCATATTTGAGTTCTGGGATTTCATCCTTAAATGCCACTAGTTACTGTATTTCTGCTACTTATATCTGCTCCAACTTACCATTGCGACCCTTTCTCACTTCACGTCAAAGCACAGCGGCGTGGTGCTAGAGCAGGCGCCATGGTAACAAGTCAGTCTCGCACCAGTGCTCTGACACAGCAGTGGCCGATGAATCATCATTCTGACCCGCTGGACTCTCCAGACTGGCCAGCAGTGCTTTACTTTTACGCGCCCCGCTGCGTGACTGACAGGTCAGATGCTGTTTCAATAAGGCAGCCTGTGGAGAAGTCCTGAAATACATGGCATGGCTCACTGAAGGAGGGAGCTTCGAGAAAATAGCCTGGTTTTCCTGTGACAATTACTTGATTACTAATATTACTTCCACAAAATGCTGGAGTTAGCAGCACATTAATACTATTAATGAAATAAAAATAAAAACATTAAGTGCATCAACATTTTAGATGTGAATTCCTCTGTTTTTAAACACTATGAGCTTTTTCTTCTACCATTTTGTTTAAATTGAGGTATTTTCTTATAATTATGTGTTATGATGCTCACCATCAACCAGTGTCAGCTCATCTTTAATGTTTCATTGTTCAAGTTACATACTGTTACATAAAACCAGCTATTCGAGAAAAATTAATGCAGAGAAAAGTCTCACTGATGCATCTTCTGTTGAGGTGTTTTCCTTCAATGTTGCTACTCATGTAAAGTGGGATTTTGCCACTTTAAAAAGTATTTTAAGTCCTTTACAGAGAAAATCTCCATACAATACCAAAGGCACGATTACTCTCTTTTTTACGAAGACTGTTTATGAAAGCAGGATTCTGCAAAAAGGTCACATACTTAATATATACTCTTACAATGTGTTTTATTTAGGACAAACACCCTAAACTACTCCTCACATGTATTTTAAACATTTTATGTGTGCAGTACAATACCATGAGGCCCGCAATATATCACAAGTATGGGTTCATGCCCCTTCTGTGCACTCCTGGCTTGCTTTTTATAAACCTGTAGATCTCCCCTACCTGTGAGCTGATGCTTTGTTACTTTGAAGGTAAAGCCAACTGAAAAAGTATACTGCCTGTGATTGAGCTAGTACTTGTGGCTAGTAACCTAGTAATCTTCATGCTAATCACTGTTCTCTTGAAGAACTGAATCCTTACTTCATATCCAACAGCAATCTCTTGCTGAACCCTATAAATACAATGTTATAAGGAACGATGTTTAACAGCTGATGCTAACCTAATAGGAATGTAAACTTAGGTTTGTAAATATTTTCACAGAAACATTGTTCGCATTATGATTCTGTACATTGTCACAATATATGCTGAATAAAACACTTTAGATGTGCAGTAGTTGACATTTAGACTTTCAGTGTTATTCAGTAAGTTTAACAAAACTGGTGAATTACAATCTAAGGGAGAAAATTGCAACACAAGCCTTTCATTTTAAGGACTCAACTTAACAAATACATAACTGAAATCAGTTTGTTGGCAATGATTGCCTGATGTCTTGAGTTAAAGGGTGCTGTTTTTCCTCCTTCTTAGTGCTCTGCCAGGCCTTTCCTGCAGCAGTTTTCACTTGCAGGTTGTTTGTGGGCTTATATGTCTGTTAAAAAGTGAAATGCATTATAAATTGGGTTGAGATCAGGTGTTTAGCTTGCCCTTAAGAAACACCGACCAATCAGTTTGGATCTTCTCAGTATGTAATAACTCAGAACTCATCCAGCTGCTTCAGTCGTGTCTCACATCACCAGTAAACAGTGCCTAGGACAGCCAATGCATGCTCAAGCTTTCACAGTGCCTGCTATGTGGTTGGCTTTGGATCATGCACCACACAGGTTGATCCTGTTTTTATTTATTTAACGTCAAAGGGAAATAGCTGTTCCATTGGTTGCAGTTCTGAGTTCTCCTGAGTGGTGCCCGACTTTCCACGAGTGAATTAAGGGAATGTGATTGTTCGTTTATCAAGGGGATTGTTGTGGCAGAATGTTCGCAAGCAAGTTTGGTTTTGGCCGGTGTCACATAAGCATCTTGCCAACCAGTTAGCAACTTAGTGCTTGTAGGTTCCCAATGGGAAATTCCTTTGGGACTAAGTAGCACTAAATTGGTGACTTAGAAACGACACTGTCAAGGAACGCTATGGACAGCGGAAACATGCAAGAGGAGGAGAGTTTTGTGTCGGAGGTCGTGGATGAGTCTCCTCCATCATCAGTTTTTATTTAAAGTAGGAAAGTGGGGACGAAGATGTTGTGGAAGAGGACACCAGCAGAAGCTTGGTTTGGTGTAGAAGGCTTACAGCCCTACATGTTTGAGCCCTTGCTTCGTAACGCTGGCAGTTCTGTTAGCTCTACGCCTGCCGAAGACACAGACGTCCATCCCCATGAACACTGGGACGGAACTCAATGGGAAAGTTTATTTTTTACATTTTTTTTATTCCAACCGTTGCGTATATTAGCTGCGGCATATGAATCAATATGCTATGACCGAAAAAATTTGATTGACAGATGATCATTGATATATGATCGGCCAAATTTAGGTGTACAAGCTGAAGTATAACTAACTGGCCTGCACAAGATAACGAGAAGAAGGATTTTTTTTTTTTTATAGAAATGTTCAAAATTTTGGGACAATATAGTCTGATAAAGAGTACATTTATGTACATGTTTAAGCCACAATGATCAGAAGAATCTTCTTCTAGAACTTTGGCTTTGCCTATTTATTTTTAAAACTTATGTGTGGCCTTCATGGAGTCTTTTCTGTATGGTAGATTTGGAAATGGATACACCAACCTCCTGGAGAGGCTTGTGTACTTGGTTGGTAGGTGTGAAGAGATTTCTTTTCACCATGGATACTATTCTGCATTCTTCTACCACTTTTGTCATCTGTGGGTGTCCAAGTCTTCTTTTCAGTTGATGAGTTCATCAGTGCCTTCTTTCTCTCTCAAGATGTACCAAACTGTAGATTTTGCCTTTTCCTATAATCATAGCAATTTCTCAGATGGACTTTCAAATAAGGATGGCTTTTTTCTCCCACATGAAAAACTCTCTTGAATGCATGTTTCACAGGAAAATCTTCCAAATTCAAGCACCTTACCTTAAATCAACTCCAGGCCTTTTATCTGTTTGACTCAGACTGACAAAACCAAAAAAGTGTCCGACACCTGCCTGTGAAATAACCTTTGATGCAATTGTCTAATTGCCTTTGAAAAACTGTAGCATATTAATGAGCTAAATCTCAAATTTTAATGTGGTTATCCTCAAATAAAAGCTGAAAGTCAGGACTTTATGCCAATTTCTATTATATAAATATTACTTAAATATATTGACGTAAAAAGGTAAAAAAAATAAAAATAAAAATGTGATGAAAAAAACATACTTACTTGACATATGTCAGTGTATGCCCGCGTGCTTCAGCGTGCTTCATCGTGCTCATAACCTATAGAAATCTTACTCATAACTTATCCAAGCGTATTCTGAAGTACTAACTTGACTCCGCCAGATGGATTATCTCCGCATATCCATCTGGGAACCTTCCGTTGAAGTAATTTTGGGAAGGGGTGAAAATACTGGTTAGCTGATTGGCCTATGTTGGTGATAGACGGGCCAAATAAACCAATCAGATCAACAAAGCATATGACGTACTAACAGAGCGACGAAGAAGAGGAGCCAATTGATAGATCAAACTCTTGCCGAAACCAGTCGGGACAAGAGCAAAAACATCTTTTCCTCTGAGAAAAGCCTCCAGAGCAGTGTTTTGCTCTTCTTTCAGTGAAGAAATACTCTGTAATTCCGATAAAACTTGCTCGATAGCCACGCTAACGCTAGTTTCATCGGCTGTTCTTTAGACTGAACTGTCGCGCTTCTCGTTGCGTCACACCTCAACCCGCTTCAAAGCCAACGCTGATTGGACGTTCGTTTGGTGAACTGCTCCAAATTTTCTTTAACGGAGAGTAGCCAGACTGATCTGCGAGTGAAACCTTGAAAGCTCGCGAGATCAGGATGGTCTCACGAGGCTACCGACGTACAGCATACGCTGGCCAAATCGTCAAGGTGTGACAGCGGCATTACATGCGTGTGTTTAAATAAAACTGCTCTTATGAAAATCTATCATTCTGACTTGACTGTGTTCAATTTGAAAGCAGCAGTTGTTGTTTGGAAGCCCTTTAGTCCTGAAATACAGTAAAACTTGCTATTAGTAATTCTTAAAATTTTGTCTAATATGAGTTTTATACATTAAAATGAAATCATTTATACAGAAAGACAGTCTTTCACGAAGATAAAGCATTAAAGGATTCCTATTGGGAAATTGGGTCATTGATGTTGTAAAAGCTTTGCTGATATATGCAGACGAAGAAAGACGATGGAAAGTGTAGAAAATAAAAACATTCATCATAACTGAACTACAGTTTACCACAAAGAAGAGCTTTGTATAGACCTTTGAATGAAACATGGTTAATAACCTTTGCAATGACTAAATGGGAAAGCACTGAGACGAGAGCCCTGCTTGTGATTAGCATATCACACAGATCCACGGGAATAAGTCTATTTCTTTCAAATAGGCTAAGATTAATTCAAATATCAAACTATGTATCACAGGTTTTCCGTTTAAAGGCATGAAGTCCACTTCTGTGCCTGTTGTTTATCACCCTTTTATTTATCTGGGGATTTCCAGGCAAGTTTACTTTGTTCCTTGTTTAGCGTTTTACTCTGTGGATTTGTTTTAAGCTCTGGAGGTTAAAAACTGTGAAAAAAAAGGACCATTATGGTAAATGTGTTGCTTCCATGTAACACATACAGCATTAAAGCTTAATCTAAACTCTACAGACTGCTTTATGATGCGTCTTTACCCAAACATGGACATTTACACCCAAATACAGTCGTTTCTGTTAGAAAATTGCCCTCTATAAGGAAAGGTACTGTTATTTATTTATTTTTTTTTTTTCCAAGAAAACATTACCTCTTCCTTTTCTGATTTCCATTGCAACGCCACATCCAATGTTAACATGCTTTACAAAAAATTGGTCTAGGTACAAATGCATTTTCTAGCTGCATCAACTCAGAGGAAGAATTATGTACCAAATGCAGAAATTATATCAGAATACTGTCAAAATGACAGTATGGATTTTTTTTCTTTTATTTTTCTTGCAAAAATGTATATCCTGTGAGAACCCATAGGTTAGTGTAGGCCAATAAAATAAGGCCTGGATATTAAATGTGTTTTAACCTTTGAGACTCTTATCTCGCAGTGAGGATGGAAATAGCTCTCTAGTTGGCCTGCAAAATCAGGAGTGTTTAAAGGGGTAATATTTTACGTCTTTAAGGTGTTTAATATGTGACCAACTTGGAGTTGTTCCATGACACCAGATAAGTGCACTTTAACTCCAAATTGAGTTATTCCCTTTCTCATGCAAGTGTTGATTTATTAACTTAAAAAGCATTATCGTATGATGCTAAATTAATACATTTAATATTTTTAACTCCCAAAATATACATTCAGCATCACAAGGTCTTCTGACGATCAACAACAGGCAAGTGGTCTAAGGAAACTGAGACAGATGGAGCTAGGTCTCGAACCCTCATTCTACAGATTTCAGAACAAACCCCTTCCTTCTGAACTACTGCGACCTAAAATATAAGTCAGCAAATCGAAAAACTCTTTTAGTACAATGCATGGTTACCGGCGGCTAAAATGACTTTTTTTTTTTTTTTTTGCAATAACTCCAAAATCAACACGAATTAAATATAAAAAATTAGGACTTCACCTGAAGATTATGTTGCTAATTGATTAATCTTTTGATTAGTTTTTTATTAATAATCGGATCGCAAAAGTTTCCTTGAAGACCAAATTTGGCAAACGATATTGTTTATACATATACATATATATATATATATATTTAAAATGTTGGTATAAATATTGCTATAAGTAGGTCGCCTTGTCCAGTGTGTATACTCGTGTATACTATATACTATACTAAAATTAGTTAACAATTATTTCGACAATGGATTAATCACCATAAATCTGATTAATTCCTTCAACTCTAGAAAAAACACTGAAAAAACAAAACTACAGGTTTGTCTTTGTGCGGTATTGACAGAGTACAAACCTCTTGACTGCTAGCTCACAACAAGGGTAATTGAGCCACGAGCTCTTTGAAGTCCTTTATGAATGTTTACCTTGAAAAGAAACAAAAAAACAAACAATTGTAAAAAACAAAAGCTAACTACAAATGATTTGTTAACTCCTCGCGAAGACTATGACATGCTAACTGTTAGCTCTTATAGTTTCCAAGTTTCCCATTTCTGCGTACTTCTTTTGCGTACTTCTCATCTGGGTTTCAAAACATGGGATTAGACTACAGTGTTTTCAAGACTATAAGCCGCTACTTTTTTCCCATGCTTTGAACCATGCGGCTTATAAGAAGGTGTGGCTTTTCTGTGGATTTTTCTTCACCGCCAGAGAGAGAAGTGAAAATTGGAAAAGAAAGAATAAGCGGCTAATTTTTGCACAAAACATTCTAGCAGCAGGGAAAACGGAGAACAAACATTCCTAATTCACACATTTTGATATTTATTTATTTACCTCATCAAAGCTGTCGAACCAATGAAGAGAATGGGTTCAACTCCTGCAGAGCTGAAATAAAGAGCCTACAAAGCCCCTTCTTTCAGTAGAAGATTTTACTTCTCTGAGCCAAAAAGCTAATGGGAGCTGAGCTAGCATTCTTCTTCTTCCCTACTCTAGGGGCTTTAAGTAGAGCTCCCCCTGCATGTTTGGTGCGAAATAATTCAGTAGATATCAGTGGCTTATAGGCTTGTGCGGCTAAGTTTCCAGTTTTTCAAAAAAAAAAAAAAAAGTGGGTGTGGCTTATAGTGAGGCGTTCTCTATAGTCCAGAAAATACGGTAAATACAAGTGATGTGTGGATCCATATTAAAATGTCAATACCTCCGTTACCCGAACTGTAGGCTCTAAAATCAATTTTATAATTCAGACATCAATATTTTTGATGCCAGTCGATTGAGGTTATTTATTTTAACCAAAAAAGTGCTTAAATGCAAGGCTTGCACACAGATTTGTTTATGACATCATGCAATATCGGGTACTACTTTTTGTTAAAGGTTCTTAATGGTTAATGGTTAATAATTCTTATTATAAAAGTTAGGACTTGAGTATTTACTAATAATATTTAAAAATGAAAACATTTTGTATATTTTCTATAGTCTAAAACAAAACTCTGAATACACTACCGTAACTACTGTAAAAAAAAAAATTGCACATCAATATTGATTAATATACACAAAAAAGCATTTTTATGTGTCTACTTCATAGTTATGCATCATACAACTATTAACCCAAAAAATATATAAAAATAAGTAATTAAGGTATTCGTTGTTATGAGCACATCATAATTAGAAAAGCATCAAAACAAAGATGTATGAACAAGCAAAAGGCCAAATAAACTGTAACTGACTGCAGTTTTTGTGAACTGCAGTTTGTTAAATTATGAAGCATTTTCTTTAGTTTTGAAAACAAGTCTAGGAGTTTTTCCCCAAAGAGTGTTTAAAGTTTAGGCTTCTTTTTGTAAAGCAAACATTGTTGTTTACTCTCCTTTCATGAGCTGGGTGTACTGAACTCCTACACTACAAGAATTCACCAGGCGTTCCTCATATATTAACATTTCTCCTAAACATTTTTGCATTTTTGTTTCTTATAATTTAAAAGAATGATTGTGGGTTTGAACATTTCAACCCTCCAAAATGTCTGTATATCGGATGAGAGAATGTGGGAGAAAATGTGATCGTGTACGGCCCAGTGGTGACTCTCTTTTGCTGCCTTGTCCTAATATTTCCACTGATTATTAACACCCTTCAGCGGTGAAGCATGGCCAGGCAGGGATGTCTCCCCCATCTTGGCAGCAGTGGGGATTGCTGTGTAATCTTTTCTCTTGATGTAGCTCTTTGTCTCTTTCCTCCCAGTAAGGTGATGTAAAGCCATGGCTTAAGGTAAGACCTAATTAGCCCCATTCTCACTGTCTCTCACTTTCCCTTCCCTTCAGTCTGATTCTATACCTGTTAAACTCAGGATTAAAGCGCACTCGGCAGGGTGCAATTATACAGTGAGTATCGTTACATCCAGGGTTAAACACAACCCTCACTCCCTGCTCACTTGTCTGCCTGTGCCTGCTGCTGCCTGGAGATAATTGTATTGCTGTCAGCCTTTGGTTGATGAGTTGCCGGTGTAATTGCTTTACGGTTTGACCTCTGGTTTTTCAAACAAGGGCCTTGGTCAAGGATCTGCACCGGGCAGATGAGGGATGAGATTAGGACTGTTGTCCAAATGGGTTCCTGCTCATATTATGTTGGTTGTTGGTGGGAAGATGAAAACGTTCATCTTATCGTGCTTCATTTCTCCTTCAGTGTCTTCTTTTAGTCTTACTCTGTCTTTATGGATGCCGCCCTACACCAACACTCCCTGACTTAAACCAGCCTGCTGGTTAAGAGTTTATCTTTTTGAAACACGATACGACTGAGTGAGGGGTATTACATCTCTCACAGTAAGATAACCTTCAGTAGTGCATATTAAAATTAAAATAAGCAACAGTACCTACTTTAAAACGGTGGTTTTGCTGTGACTATACAGCTTAAAAACAACTTTTGTTGCTTTAAATCTAATTATATATAAAAAAAAAAAAATAATAATTCATACACCAGTAAGTCACTTTGGTTGAATATGTTTTTCGCGTATGACAAAAAGAATGACAAATTTATGTAAAATTAGGGCATGTTTATAGTGTAGTTTGTTGTTATTGTCTTAAAGCTTTGTTTTCTTCTCAATTATTTAGTAAATGTAGCCTTCATGTACCGTATCAACATTATGTGACCAAAATCGCATCACAATTAGTCAACAAGCTTAAGCAATGGAGGCAAGCGGTTAGTGGGAAACTCTTAGAAGAGATTGGCCTGTTTTTCCAGTGAATTCCTGTTTCTCTGACTGTGACTGGCTGGATGTGCTCTCTTCATCCTCTGACATGGGCGTTGGCTCGGAGCTCGTCCGCCTGGCTGTGTGTTTATTGGACGCCTTTTACAGCTGCCTTTTGTATCTCTGCTTCCGTCTCCTTGAACCCCAGTCAACCTCTGCAGATGGCCGCTCACACTGAGCCTGGTTCTGCTGGAGGTTTCTTCCTGTTAAAAGGGAGTTTTTCCTCTCCACTGTCGCTACAAGCATGCTTAGTGTCAGGGATTGCATTCAAGTCAATGAGTCGATGTAATCACCTGGTTTTCCTTAGATAGAAAACTTTGAATCAATTTGACTGGATGATCTGGTGAACTGTATAGTACCTTGAGATGACATGTGTTGTGAATAGGCGCTATAGAAATAAACTGAATTGAATTAAATAGAAAAAAAAGTCCAGGATCAAGTGTAAAAAGGCCCAAGAAGATGTTTGATTCCAAGAGGGATACAACTAGAGATGTTCTGGAAAAACACTCTGACGCCATGAGTACACTGGAGCCGGATCTAAAGATCAGGAAGCGCTCTGATGTCGCTGACAGGTTGATAGATACGATTTGCATTGCAAGGCCATCCTCCATAAACAGTTGCTGGTAGACACAATTAACCTATGACCTCTGGTCCATACCTTCTAAAGCCTACTTTTTAAATCTACCGGTATTATAAACTACCAAACTGACTTGGTTGTTGTAGTCCAAAAGGAGAAAGAGGGAGTGGATGGATAATATTCTACTCTCTTATAAAATTCTATAAGGCAAGGCAAGGCAAATTTATTTGTATAGCACAAATTAGTAAAAAGACAATGCAAAGTGCTTTACATGATTAAAATGTAGGAAAATGAAACAGAATCGAAGCAAGTAGGAAAAAAATAAGAATAAAAATAAAAAATTAATAAAATAAAATAAAAAATGCAGAAACAAAAAAGAATATTAAAAACAGTTGGATTGGAAAAACTTTAAAAGTTGAACTAATGATGTTTCAGTTGAACTGTTTAACTAGAACAGTCGAAAGCAATCCTAAACAAATGTGTTTTTAGTCTTGATTGAAGGACTAAAGTGACCCTGTGTATATTGGATTATTGGACAATAAAATCACTACGTAAAACTATAAACAAATGAATGGAAAGTTTTTAGCAAAAGCTTAGAATCTCTGTGGATAGATTTAAACAGATAATATTTGTGTGTCTTTTTTATTTTATCACTTGAATGCTATGGAAGAAGAGGGGTATGTATTATTTTACTGATGTTGACAGTTTTTTTATTTTTAATACATTAGCAGAAATAAGTGCAGAACATTTAGTAAGTCTTCATCGGTTCCTCGCACTGCAGAAAATGCTGTGGGGCATCTAGAAAGAGAAAAATTCTGCTGACAAAATATTACAAGAACGAGAAACAAGAACTCCTAAACTCTTCCCGCTGCCCTGTGAGAGAGAATAAATCTCTTTTATGGAGCATATATTGGCCTTTAGACAGAACCGCAAAGCCCAACTTAGAATTATCAGTAAAATAGGATAGCAGCGGGTCAAGAAAAAAAAAAGTCTACTTTTTGATTCGAGGAAAGTAGGGAGTTTTCATTCATTAGTTCCCAGCTATTTTCAGACAGGCAGCTCATTAGTGCATGGATTAGTAACATCTGACATACAGTCGGCTGCAGTGAGAAGTACCTTAAATCAATCTTTTTCCTTCTAAAGATTTAACACTGAAAGAAAATTAGAATTGAAAAGTAAACACAATTAGAAGGAATACTTCATTAAATCCTAAAACAGCAGCTTTAGTCCTCTAAATGGAAGCTTTTGGACAGACGATAATTAAAGTATTCCCAAAATATTTGGCTTACTTGGTGTTTTGGTTTTGATGGAAACTATGCTGAGTTATGTGCTGTGAAAAGGGCAAAGTTTATGAGTTTTTTTGTTGTTTCTATTTCATTTTCTTCTATTCAGCTGCTTGTTTATTTTAGTTAAAATAGGAATTTGAAACCAGATGGAAATATGTGTTATATTAAAGGCACAGGTCAGGATAAGATGATAGCTCAGGGTTAAGTTTGTTAGGAAAAAAGGACATGATGTGCAGGATATCATGTTCTTTTGTCAATTTTTAAAGACCAAAACTTAAAAAGCTGCCGTTAGGCCAACATCTTGCTTTCTTTCTTTAAAAATCAGCATTAACCTAATACGCCACTTTTCAGCTGGTAAACATTGTAATGTATTTCTGTGGGTGAAGCAGAAAGATTTCCCCAAGCACTTTGAAAATGTTATCCAGCATATTTTGTTAGCTTTTTTTTTTTTTTTTTAGATGTAACTTTAACAGATGGAACTAGATTTGTCAACCGTTACACATTCACTAAATGGATGGACAGTCAGACGGGATTATCTCTGATTGAACAGTCTAACATCTGCACATATCTAACTGAGTAACTGAGTTTGTATAATAGAGAGAAACAGAGGGCCATCCAAAATTCTTCTTAGTTCAGGCATGACTAGAAAACAACAATGTTAGGGAGCGTAGGTCATTGTAAATAGAAGAAACAACCTGAGCACAAACTTAGGCCAGGCTGAGTAACTTCCATAATTAACCATAATTGTAATCCATATCAACAAAAACAGAATATTTCATATACTTGCCTGGTATGGCCTGTTTTGTGTCCAGCTAATAGGGAGAGTCGTTGGAGGAAAGAGGGTCTATGGGGACCACCTCTTTAGCTTCAACACTGATTTTACAAATGACTGGCTGTCTTTGGTGTTTTTACCACCAAGCAGGAACAGGTGGGGAGATGTTTTTTTTTCCGCAGTGCTTCTGCATTTTGTCCTAGACTTTGCAATATTTTGTACGATTTATAAAATTGATGTTGTGCCATAAAAAAAGCTACAACTGAGAGAGTTGCAAGCACTTTAATCTAACAAGATTGCAGCAAACTGACTCTGATTGATTTTTTTTGTTTTGTTTTGAGCAAATTTCTAAATTTTGACTTTTTAGTAAAGGTAAACAGATTTTTTGCTATGGCAAAAAAACAAAAAAAACAACAAAAAAACAAAAGTGATAATCTTAGCAAATCAATAATTAATGAAATAAATGTCCTTTATTGCATTGCATTATCAACAAGCACTAACAGGTAACCTGTATCATAGCCATTATACATATCCGCAATAGATTGATTCCTTTTCAATCCTGATAGATGTTTAATCAAACTCCCCAATATAACTTTAGCAGGTTGATCCATCGCTTTATGGTTATGTTCTTCAGGCTGCAAGTTTACAGCAGTCTGAATTCCCCTTAACCCATTTTCCCCCATCGGCAACTATTGTTGTATAACTGTCAATATTGACTCACAATAAAATAAATTAAAAGGTACCTATGCCTTTTTTTCTACTTATATGCTAGTAGACATTTCTTTTTCCCAACCAGTTTATTTAATTAGTACGACGGAGTATTAGGGCCATGTTAGAGAAGTTATAATAAAGTCGTAAAATGATGAGAATAAAGGCATAACATTGCAAGAATAAAGTTGCAATATTAGGAGAATAAAGTCATCATACAAAAACCCGTTTCAGAAAGAAAGCTTCGAGCTCCGACCAGCAGATGACGGCCGACCAGCTCCACCAAACAGCAACAATCCATTTTGACAAACTGCCCTATTTGATGCCAAACCAGAACCAAAGTATAACTCCACATAATGCTCCACATTCCTCATTTAGGGAAGAAAGTGCTTCTTGTAAGATTTTGCATGAAATACAACTTGTTTCTCGTAGTTTTAGGACTTTTTTCTCGTAATATTTCGACTTTATTCTCAGAATTTTAAGACTTTATTCTCGTAATGTTACGACTTTATTCTTGGAATTTTAAGACTATTCTCCTAATATTACGACTTTATTCATATAATTTTACGACTTTATTCTTGTAATGTTATGACTTTATTCTCATTATTTTACGACTTTATTCTAGTAATGTTACGACTTTATTCTTGTAATTTTAAGACTTTATTTTCGTAATGTTACGACTTTATTCTTGTACTTTTAAGACTTTATTTTCGTAATGTTACGACTTTATACTCATAATTATACAACTTTATTCTAATAATGTTACGACTTTATTCTTGTAATTTTACAACTTTATTCTCGTAATGTTACGACTTTATACTCATAATTTTATGACTTTATTCTAGTAATGTTACAACCTTATTCTTGTAATTTTATGACTTTATTCTCGTAATGTTACGACTTTATTCTCATAATTTTACAACTTTATTCTAGTAATGTTACGAGTTTATTCTTGTAATTTTACGACTTTATTTTCGTAATGTTACGATTTTATTCTTGTAATTTTACGACTTTATTTTCGAAATGTTACGACTTTATTCTCATAATTTTACAACTTTATTCTAGTAATGTTACGAGTTTATTCTTGTAATTTTACGACTTTATTTTCGTAATGTTACGATTTTATTCTTGTAATTTTACGACTTTATTTTCGAAATGTTACGACTTTATTCTTGTAATTTTACGACTTTATTTTCGAAATTTTATGACTTTATTCTTGTAATTTTACGAATTTATTCTCGTAATGTTATGACTTTATTCTCGTAATTCCACAACTTTATTCTCAAAATAGAAGAAAAAAAATTATAGCTTGGCCCTTAGACTCCGTCGTAAATTAGGAAATTTCTTCTGTGAGTATAGAAAGTTATCATCTTCATTATGTACATAACACAGATTTGGGAATGAAATGGGAGCAAAGACAGAGTGGATAATTCTTAAAAGTGAGGTCCCTCTCACTGTTCGTCCTTAATCTAGAACTGTGTTTAACTACATTTAACATTTCTGTCAAAATCAATTGTCATTTCTCATAATAATTGAATACATTAACCTTATAAAATGTTATTTAAGGTGTTTCCTCTGAGTGCTCCTTCTCAGGAAAGAACCTGGGAGATAAAGCTTTAAGATGTAAATATCAAGCTTTCTATTACATGAAGGAAAAGGAGTATTCTTAAATGAACAATTTGTCATGTTTAACTTTATTTCCAAGAGGAATTATCATCAACAGGCCGATAGAAGAGCAAAGACAACAGTGTGGTTATTCAATTTAAAAAGGGTTATTACAGTTTAGTCAGGTGCTGCCCTGACTGCAGTGATACATTATGAGACTGCTGGTACATCTGTGGATTTTCCTTTCTCGTCGCCTCCATCTGAGATTTCTTTGCACTGTCAGCACCCTGCTGAGACAACAAAGCCAACTCTGCGCATAGATTCGGCTCACAGCAGGACCTGATCAAGAATTCAACTTCTGTCACAACAACTCCGAGTTAGTCAGCAGCGAAAAGGAAAAACTCATTTCTGTAATCTGTTTGGAACTCCTGTCAGAAAACTGTCAGTAATTCAGACGGATAAAATGCGCTTGTTAGTATTCAAAGCTCAGTCCCCTTCTCTTGTCGGAGAAGCTTTGCCATTAAAGTCCCGGGTGCGTTTTTAGCAGTTTCCACCCATGAGGATCATACTCAACAGTTGGTGCTGAAAATATGTTCGGCTGATTTGTTGACAGTGTGAAACCAACACAGTGTATTTACAAGAGTTTATTTGTTATTCACTTTCAGCGACGGGGAATATCTGTTGCCGAGGCAACACTTTTTCCTCTCAGGAAGATATGAAAGAAGGAGAAAACCTGAGGAATGACACCAGGCCGTATTTCAGGCTGCAGTATGTGGGCTGAGTGGTGGAAATCTCCAAGATTTCCTGAGAAAGAAAATCAAAATTTGGACAAATAACCTTTTTTCAGGAAGGCCTTCTTATAGGTAATATTCCATAAAGTCGTTTCTAGAAAAGAGAAGAGGGGATAAGTCTTTGACATGTCCAGAAACTCTTGCGATTGCTTACGTTTCAAAAGTAAGTGTATATTTTATTTAGCTTCAGCCTTGAAACCATAAATTGCGTGTTTGCAGGAATCGGTGCAGCCAGCTGTGAAGAAGCATAAAACACAGAGGCTGTGATTGCACGCTGGGCTCGCCGTCAGAGGAGAAATGCATCAGCTGCAGAAGAAGCAGCATCAGCAAAGCACTCAGCAGCTGAGACTGAGCAAATCAGTTAGACAGCTGAAACAAACAGCTCAATTAGTGTTAGCCACATCAGCCCACACATTAGCTGATGTAAACACACAACATTTACATCTTGATTTATTTGCAGTAATCTATACTCCCTGCATAAGCGAGCATGGATTAAACAAGCTTTCCATTTCAGATATAAAGTTTGATCTATACTAGATATACACTGTGTGCAGTGACTGATTCATTAGTGATAGGCTCATTATAATGGACTGGGTCGCCCACTGACACTTTCCTCTTAAAAACACTATTATATATTATTAGGATCTGGCATGGAGCTCTGCTCTGTTAAACTTAGCATCATTATTCTCCTAATATTTCTATAAAACTTGATTTTTTTTTCATTCCATAATATATATTACCAATCTATGTATGTCATCCATATGTTTGTTTCTATAACTAAAGCAGAATCCTGAAATATGTAAGAAATTGCTTATAAATAAAGCTTTTTTTTTATTATTATTCTGATGTTATTATTGTTCATTTGGCTTCTCCTTAATATAAAGTTATTTTTTCTCTTTTCTCCACCTACAAAGTCTTCCTCCTCCAGTCCAAAAACAGGCATGTTAGGTTAGCTAAGTTAGGGAACATTGTTAATAAAACTTTTTGTTTTTGTTTTTTTCTTCCTGAGAGGCGTTATTGATAACCTACAATAAAAACATGCGCACACATGGTTTCCCATTGTCGAAGTGTCCCCATCATCTATTTTTCTGTCACTGAGTAGTTTTTCTTGGTTTTGTTGTAGTGCAATTTGCAACAGGAACTTTACAGGATGGTTTTCTCTCACCAAGGGAGAAGAGAACTCGGGTACAGTAAAGCAACGGTGGAACAGGGAAGTTTAGAGCGAGACCAAAACATTCAAAAGCACGAGAGTATTTCCCAGAAAACAAAGCCACAACAGGGGGCAATTTTAAGCTGTGCAATGTCAAAATAGCAAGAATTGTGGAGTTACTGACTCTACTTTACTTTTGTAGCACATATTGTACAGTACATCTCTTACTTTTCGGTTTTTAAGAGTGCACAGAATTCCATGGGAATTCATATCCTTTCTTTCTTTCTTTCTTTCTTTCTTTCTTTCTTTCTTTCTTTCTTTCTTTCTTTCTTTCTTTCTTTCTTTCTTTCTTTCTTTCTTTCT
>NW_015150650.1:877569-891441 GCF_000732505.1 Cyprinodon variegatus
TATATATATATATACATATATATATGTATATACGTATATGTATACATATAGAAAAAGAGGTAATTAAATTAATCTAAAACTGCCTTACACACTACAATTAAGGTGAAATTACACTTAAAATGTTATTTGTAATTTTCACCAGGATCTTTGATTAAAAAAAACTTGTTTGATTGCAGGTGTGAAAGCTAACCTGAATTGTAGTTTGGACCTAAAAACAGACCCCTTTGTCTGCCTGCAGGTGAACCCTGCTACGGTCCGTCGACATTCACCATCAACTACAGTATCAAATGTACCAAAGAGACCAACGGATCTCTTGCATGCATGATTTATAGACGCATGTGTCATCTGTAAATGTTTAAATCCCAGCTGTGCATCAGTGTTATCAGAGCAGCACGTTTTAGCCGTTTGCCCTCTGCTGTCTGTCTCTCCTCATTTAGCTCATTTATGCTGCAGAGCCTGTTGCTGCTCATGCTGCCTAGTTTCCTGTGATCTTATCCAGGTGGTTCGGTTCACTTTCATAAATGTTCTGCATTCCCTGACATGCTAATTAAACCCTCCATACTACCAGACATGCGTTTTTTGGTCTTGTCAGTCTGTGTTGTCCTGCAATGGACTGACTGATGACCTAACCTTGGAGTAAAGATGGAATTCAAGTTTTCTTTCTACTTTTAATAGTTTTGAATGTTTGTCTTACTTTCTGTATAGTTTATTCCATATACATATATTATCTTGCACCACATGACAAACACAACTGATTGCAGCTAACAGAGCAGTACATAATTGTGACATGAAAGGCACATGTTGAGTGTTTTTTCAACTGATTTGCATCTAAGGTTTTAGTGCAATATATTTTTACCTGTGTTATTTTGTCAAGATCTAAAATAGGTTTAGGATATAATATTCCTTTCAGTCTAGGGTTAAAAAATTTACCAGATTAATCGGGATTAACTGATTATTGAAATAATTGACAATTAATTTTGTGATTAATTGATCATTAAGTGGAGTATAGAGGCCCTAAAACAAAACTGTAGTTGACAGAGCGACCCACTTAAAGCAGCAAAGACACCAAAAGTCCAAAAAATTTTAAATAAGTAATTTTTTTCTTAAATCAGGAGGCAAGCGAGACACTTTGCCAATGAAACGAGACAATTTCCATTCAAAATAAGAAAAAACAACTGCACTGTCTTATTTCAAATGCATATTATCTAATTACTATTTCTACGAGTAAAAAGACTTATTCTATTGGCAAACGATCTTATTTACCTGCTCAAATTAAGTAAATTCACTTAATCAAAGACATTTTCTCCTATTTCCAGGTCGTTCTTGCAGTGTATGCTCTATCCGGAACTCCTCGAGTGGAAACAATTTGGTTTCACCTCATTGGATTTCGTAAAAAGTCTTTTTTAAGGAACCTTTGGCTTTCCGATTATTAATTAATTAATCCATTAGCAAAATAATCATTAGTGGCATTATAGAAAATGTTTCCATACATCATGTAAAAAAATATTTGAAGTTTACTTTCTCATCTTTCTAAGTGGGAAAACTTGCACAATCAGATGCTGCCTAAATAGTTTTTTTTGGCCCACTGTAGTGAGAGGTTTAATATGTGGTCAATCAGAATCCTCTTTACTGGCGACTGGTTTCCATGGCTCACATCTTACCATTAGTTAAATCTTTAAAACTATTAGAGGAAAACAGATAAATGCACATTATATATGTATAAAAATCAACTTTTTGTGAACATAATTCATAGACTAGATATAGTATAGAAACATTAGGAACTGCAAGAAGCTCAAACCTCACACCTTCTGCTTACAGTCACATTATAAGGCCTCGAACTCTGAAGTGAAAAAAGAAGGAAAAAAAGACATTCATGAAGAAAAGGTGCAAAGGATGTGGCAGATTTAACCCTTTTTTCTAGTTAATTAACAACAATGATACACAGTAGAAATGTGAGATTTCTCTCTTGTTCGCAGCCTGAAAAGCTCCTTGGCACAAACTTTGTTCTCATTTCTGTTTTCAAGTCAAGAGCCACCTAATTATGAGTGAACAGAGTTTGGATGCGTGCTCCAAATGAATCAGAATTGGAATTAATGTAGCTTACAGGGGAACCAGACAGAAGGTGTCTGCGTTCGCCGTGCCGTGTTTAATACACAGCCCTACCAAAAGCTAGTTGGTGCTTGGTGATTAAATCAATCCAGTCGACACCATGACAAGTAAGGGAGATTTATCTGGCATGCCAGGAGCGGCGTAATATCTGCAGAATCCGTCCAACAACTGAGTAATAAATCTAAACAAACCGACTGCAGGCAGCTTAAAGGGAGCTAAACACTGCTGAAGCGGTGTGACGAATGGCACTTCTTCACCGCGTGTACAGCAAACGGGAACACAAAAGAAGCAACGCTTTTAGATATCTTCCACGTTAGAGTTACGAGACAGAGAGACAGAGGAGGGCCGGAGTATAACTCACACAGCTGCAGCAAATCTTTTTTCTAATAGCAGCTTAGAAGCTGAATGTCAGACGACGATGACGAATAGGTGGGTTAAGATGAGGGGAAATAACAGGCTGTTAGGAGTAAATATTGTTGTCATGCAGCAAGAGTAAACGTGGTAAGAAGTGACAGCTTCAAAGATGGTCTTGGTTCTTTTTTTTTGTAAGATTTTGAAATCTCACTACATTAACTTACTTTTTTTCCTTGTATAACAATCATTTAATAAATCAAATATTCTATCAGTTATTCTTTGGATTAATTGAGGCATCAGATTGAAATTTGCCCATTTTGCAGCTATTCCTTTGAAAGTTTCAGTATTATGTGATTCACAGGCATAGAATTCAATTCTATAGAAAACTCAGATAACTGTCTAGCCTTCAGTTTTTTAAGAAATGACCGTATATAATTGAAAAATGTGAACTTTATATTATAGCTGTTTCTAAATCAGCCTCCTGTAAATTGAAAACCCTATTGTCGTTTTTTACATTCTGTAACTGTTTTGTTGTTAAAAGGTTTATGTTGTTGTTTTATCTCAGATAATCCCATGTTGGACCCATAAATGATGTTCTCTGAAAAACGAGACATTTCAGCTTGGTTAGATGCCTTCCAGTCATGCTCTCCTACACACACCTGAATGTTTGACTACTTAATGCAAAGACATAAAGTATAAAACATGAACCTTACCTCAGTATAGGATAAATGTGTTTGCTTACTACTAAGTGTTGAAATCCTGCCGTCTTTTAGGTAAAATTTTGCTATTACTTCACTGTCAAACTCAAATTTCTCAACAAAGATATGTGGCTTGCACTGATATCTTCGCTTTTATTTTATTTATTTTTTTTTAAATGAGGATTACCTCCAAAAATAAAGTCCACCCAATATATATTTTTTAAAGGAATTCATTCTTGGGAAATTTAAAAGTATGGTAATCTCATTGGCATCCTAAAATACATTTCCTCAGAGGTATTTTTTAATCAGCCAAATAGTGGATTAAGGAGTGGTTACTACTGCAAACTCAGCAGAAGTGCGGTTTCAGATGTTTCGCTAATTGTCGCAGCTGATAGCCTGCAGCAGCTGCAGGAAACGGCTGTTCTGGGATGTTGAACCTCGGCTTGGTGACCGCTTCTCCAGAGCAGGAGCTACACCTAAAAGGTGGAGCTAACTGTTTTTCGTTCTACTGATTGGCTGCTTCAGGACATAAAGGATTCCTCAAGCATGACCCAATGCAAAATGCTTGGTATGTTTTTGATGAGGGATAATGTTATAACACTATATAAAGCTTATAAATGTTAAATATACATGATGCTGCATCTTTACTTGAAATACAGGAAAAAATGCAAATATGGAAAAGAAACTCTACTACTTTTGTAAAAGATCCACGTTTTATCACTCATAACACATTAACAGAGCATGTCTTAAGCTGTATTTATATATTTGGAGCAAGAGATACAGCTGCTGTTTAAAGAAGCAAGTTTTAACATCATGTCAGAATCTCAGTCTTTTCTGGTTGACTCAGCATCTATCCAGAGCCATCTGCCACTGTGGGGTTAAAGGTCATGAAGAAAAAGTTCATAAATGATCACTTGCATACTAGATTCTGGATATTAGACAGGAAAAAAAGAAACTTATTTTCAAATTAAACACAATATTAATTGAACTTTTATGAATTTCACACCGGAGAAATTCACCTCCGGATTTGACCCATCCCCTTGGGGAGCAGTGGGCTACCATTGTGTGGCGTCTTGCTCAGGGACCCAGATTGAAGTCTGTGGGGATTGAACCGGGTACATGCAACCTTCTCAGAGCATAGTGCACTGCGCTAACCACTAGGCCAACAGTCCCCAATGTTCCCCTTCCTGGTTTAGGCCTCAGGCTGCACTACCATCAGAGAGAGATGATCCCTTGCCTCCTTATATACACAATATTCATCTTGATTGAGAAATGTTCTCTGGTGTGCAGCAACACGGGTTGACCCAGCCACCAGCAAAGATCCTCACTGTAACAGGAAGCTCACTCGAACCAGAAAAACCCCAGAGACCCCAGCAGATCTTAGCTGATATGGGAGATCTTATGCTGCTGTTGCCTCTCTGCTTTATGATTCATTGCATTTGGGCCTTTAGAGATAAAAAAAAAAAGGGATTCTAGCAGTTGTTGCCTTTCAAAGATTTCAAAGCTGTCTCATTACCATCTGATGTCAACAACATATTTTAATTAGGATCAGTCTCTGCAAAGTAAAACAGTATTTTTTAAAGAAACTGCCATTATATCAACAGTCTGAAATACAGAGAAGCCATTAAAAATTTCCCCACTTTCCTTGATGGTGCAATAAGATTCATTTTTTAAACATCAATCTTTGCACTAAAATGTTCTTTCTGCCATGATGTGTGGACATTAAGATCTAAAGAGAAGAGCTTTCTCCTGGTCAGACCCTGTAATTCAGTGAAAGGATTCAGAGTAAAAAGAATATGCATGCCCAGGAGAAGGAGGGAGTCACTCCACTGGCTGGAAGTGGGCTTCCATTCAGCTGGTGTTTTACTGAGAAGGGCCATTTTAAATGGCTGCTACTGTACTTAGACTCATCTAGCACAATCCGTGGTACCATGTTCAGAAAGCTTCAGTCCCATTACCTCCTCATTCTAGTGCCGCCTTCTTGTTCAGAAATGCTTCTTCATGCATATTCATGTCAGGTCAGTCTACAGACTAACACGCTGTGGTAACAAGCACTTGATGTGTACCTAATAAAGTGGCCTGTATGTATAAACTATAAGAAATAAAGAATATTAGCAAAGAGAGTTTTAGATATACTCGTTTAAAAATGGTTAAACTGTTAAAAAATCCATATAACCTCAATAGATGGGGAGGGCAGATGTCTGAGGTGATGAGGTCTTTATTTTTAGAGCTGGACTCAAGTGGCACTGAAGTCTGTCCTAGAAAGACTTGAGGAAAAAAAAAAACTCCCAACCTGAGATTAGAAACTGGAGACCACTAAGCAGTTTTTATCTTATCTAATCAGTGGTTAAGGAAGCTGATAAGAAAAGCCACAGACAGCAGCTCAGACTGGGATTTCCATAACCTGCTGTGCCTTTGATTTATCAAGGACGTTGGACTCTGTTAAAGGACCTCAGTTTGTTTCAGGACAAAACAAACTCCCCTCGCATGTAATATTTATCGCTCTCATTGGTAAAACAGCCATATTACACAGAAAAGGATTAATTTTATGCAGAATTTGGCATCGACCATTGTTATTCACATTTTGCTCATACTACTGTTTTTATGTCCTGCATGAATGAGTAATTAAATGTCCATATGTTGAATCCATAAAAACAGAATATGATAGTAATGAATATTCTAAACAGATGCCGTGTTAAAACGGAGGTTTAGATGGCTCACCTTAGATAAAAAAAAAAAACACTATTTCAATCATTAGACACTTCTGCTGTCCTTGGAATAACAAGTTAACATGCAAGTTATATATTAGATTTATAATACTTGTGTATTTAATTATAAAACAACTAATGGAGCTATGACTATGAAGTCTATTTAGTTTTTGTTTAATCCTATACCTTTATCTTTACAAATAATCCAGTATTTTGAGTATATTTTGTATAATTATAAGCACAAAAAGATAAATATCAATATGCTGTAACCCATTTTTAACACATTTAGTTCCTATTTGAAATACAAATATTTTTAAAGCTGTCAACAAAGTAGGGAAAAGAGTTCCAAGTTGTGCCAGTTTGTACAAATTATCAACAGGAACTAAAATTAGCTTTAAGGTTTGCACTTGTCTATAATAACAGTGTCTATAATAATTATAAACAGTGTAAACTGTTTGCTTCATAGGTTTTTTTTCTTTTCTTTTAGCAGATGATCTTGATTTACCCTGTAATAATAAAACAAAAACAAAGAATTTTTTAATTGCCGGGTTAGTTCCTTACTCTGGTGGAGCAGAGGGCAATTTTCAGGATTCCAGAGTAAACTCTTTGTGGCACTGCTTATTATCAAGGGAGGTGTATCCTGCAGAGCTCTTTGTGTCTCTTAAATAATTACTGGCCTCAGAGAGAGGAGAGTGCAGGGGAGACAGCTTGATGGTGAGCATTAGACAGCCGCATATGTCTTTTTCTGCAGCTCTCTTTACTCAACATGCCTACTTGTGCTTCCTGCAGCCTCTGCTGGTGAGAAACTCCTTCTCTCTGTGGTTTATGCGTGTCTCACTGCGGCCCCTTTGCCCTTTGCAAGCAGCTTTAGGAGTGCTGACATTCCTCTGTTCAGAATGCATGAACTTCTCCTTTGGGAAGTAAATCTGTTTCCATAATTGGTCCCAAGACCACAGGATAAATACGGACATCCTCTGACTTAATTGTTACCGGCATGGAAACCTGGGTGCCGGGTCTGATGCAGCGGCAGCCACGTACACACTCGCAGTACGCTCCCCATGCAGCTGGTACCCGTTCTGTTGCCAGGGTAACATGATCAGGTCAAAGCGGTTGAGTGATCTATCCTGTTCCCAGCTAAGGACCCCACCACCACAACCTTCTCTGCTTGTCCATCTTTGCACTGCACTATCTCTGTCCATCCTCTTTGTCCTCTCCTTTGGCTCTTGTGTGTCATAAGTTTCTTCGTCATAAGTTTCCTCTACCGATGAAAGTAAAAAAGGTCAGCCTTTATTCAGCTCTCGGTATTTAATAAAAAAACTGTATTAACAGTATTATTTTAGCTGGACATTAAATCAACAGTGTCAGTAGGGTAGTTCACCAGTGTTTTTTGTTTAAATATATGTTAAAAGTAGACAGGAAATTTTGAAATTGGAGTATCGAATTGTGTGTTATTGTAATATATTAAAGACGAAAGTTTAACACCAACTATATGGTCCTAAAAAGGAATAATTGTAAAATTTTAACTAAAAAAGCATTAAAATAAAAATATTGCTACCCTTAAGTTGGATTAGGGCTGAGCAATAAAACAATAGTGATATGTATCAAGATATAAACGTGATCAATAACAATAAAAGATCCATTAAATAATTATTGAACAACAGGTTTGGAACTATGCAAAAGAGTTAGCCAGAAATAACAGGAAATGCGGAGGCTCGCAAGGTATTCTGGGGGATGTAGTTTAGTGGAGAGCGTCTCAGCTCCCACGGCTAGGCTAACTAGCAATAACACACAGTTAGTGTGGCGAGCTGGTCCTTTCTGAAGTGTGCCGCACTGTTTGTAAACTAGAGTGGATAGTTGGAGGGAATGAGTATGGCAGAACAAGAGGACATGATGGGCAAAGAAAGGAAGGGTATCATCACCAGTGTGGCAATATTTCAGATATTTGAAAGCCAACAAGTCAGATTGATGCTACCTCCAAGCTATTCCTGGTCACCATGCTGACCAAATTAGGCAATACACCAAAGTTATTTTATTAAATTCAGTTTATTTACATAGCGCCAGTTTACAACACATGTCATCCCAAGGCACTTTAAAATTCAACCAGATCATACAGTCACATTGATTCAAAGTTTTCTATCTAAGGAAAACCAGTTGATTGCATCGACTTATCAACTCAAAGGCAATCCCTCACACCAGGCATGCTTGTAGGGTAATGTGCAACACGTGGAACATGTTGGATTCCAAGTGGAATACAGGATAATTCTGCAGATGCTACATTTTTCAGGGCCAAGATGCTAAAGCTTTGGGCATTGCGATGTAGAAAAGTGGAAAAGTCAGGAAATGAATTCATGAATAAATAAATTTTGACATCTACAGTTCAGTCATTGAAAAAGAATCTATCTTGATTTTCTTAAGGTAATACACCTTTAAATCAAGAATTTGAAGAAAAAAAAATTTCCCATAACTACAATGCTGGTGAAGATTCTCAGTCATCCAGGTCATAGTCATCACAAAAAAGTTAAAGAACAATCCACTGGACTTTGTTTCCCAGTTTCAAGACGTTTCGCTTACCATTGAGGAAGATTTTTCAATTCAAAATGTCAGAAATAACGTTGAGTTTGAGGCTTTTTAGAGTGGACCAAAAACAAAGCCTTGTTTTAGCTTAGAAAACATGCAAACTAAAACGGACCAACGGGTCCGCCCCTTTGGAATGGGGGTCGTTTGGTTTCTTTGTTAGCCTGCAATGCCCCATACCTGTCTATGTCTCTGAAAGGGGGGTTGTTAAAGGGAATTGTTGGCCTGGCTGAACAGGCAAAGTGTTGTTCCCTTCTATGGGGGTGGGGGTTGATTTTTCCTTTCTTATCATAGATGGCTTCCTTCACATCCCTCTCAAACTACTAGGCAAGGCAAGAGCAAGGCAAGGCAAATTTATTTGTATAGCACAATTCAGTACAAAGATAATGCAAAGTGCTTTACATGATTAAAATATAGGAAAATAAAACACAATCAGAGCAAGTAGAAGAAAAACTAAATGATAAAAAAGATGCAGAAACAAGAAAAAACATTAAAAGCAGTTGGACTAAAGGAGATAAAAAAGAAAAAAATGAACTAATGTTTCAGTTGAACTAGAACAGTCAAAGGCAATCCTAAACAAATGTGTTTTTAGTCTTGATTTAAAGGAACTCAGGCTTTCCTCACTTTTACAGTTTTCTGGAAGTTTGTTCCAGATAAGTGGAGCATAGGAACTAAATGCTGCTTCTCCATGTTTAGTTCTGGTTCTAGGTATGCAGAGCAGGCTGGAGCCAGAAGACCTGAGTGGCCTGGAGGTAAATGTATAGACTAACAGAAGTACTTTAAAGTCTATTCTCTGAGATACAGGGAGCCAGTGGAAGGACTTTAGAACCAGGGTGATGTGCTCTACTTTCTTAGTCTTAGTGAGGACACCGGCAGCAGCGTTCTGGATCAGCTGCAGCTGTCGGATCCACTTTTTAGACAGACCTGTGAAAACACCGTTGCAGTAATCGATTCGACTAAAAATAACTACTATCTTCTTTGTCCAAAATGTGACTCGGCAGTACATCTACACCTTATGGACATTCTTTTGAGGACCAGCTTTTTTGGAATGAGCATCACTATAATGTGCCATATTTCCCTAAAAGTGTTCCCTTATTGTCGTTCTCTTTACTCTAACATCTTCAAAAGTGCCATTATTAGACCGTTCAGTTTATTGAAAGACATAAAAACCACAATAAAAAGTTCTAAGTGGAAAGTAACCTGCCCTCTATGATGGACACTCACAGCTAATATTTTGCTCTGACTTAATGGGGTAAAAATCCTGGTTCTGTTCCATGCACTGGTGTAACAGCTCTTTAAATATGGCCCTCTAGGTGATGAATGGCATGACAAGTTGCCTGTTAATACCATCTGGTCCCTCATGAGAAATGATTGTGTTTCTAGATGAGGTGAGAGGAGCTGCTTTGAGCTGCTGGGATGTCAGCGAGATAATGTTTAACCATGCTGTCAGAGTGGTGTCAAACTGTGAGCAGGGTTTGCTTACAAACCGTTTGTCAGCGTTTAAAAATGTATTTCATCAGAGTGAAATGACAAGACTGATACAATAATTGCTTCCCCAAATACAAAGCTTTGCTGGTTTTAATCTTTAATTTGCTGCTGCTTTCATTAGCACAGCACGTCAGTAATCAAGTGTTTTCCTTGTGCAATAAAAAAAAAAAAAATGTAACTGTCACATCCAGTTTTAAAAAACCTTGCTTTGATTTTTATTTATTTTCCAAACGTACAGAGAAAAAAGATTTCCTATGTGCTTGTTTCCAGTGTCTGACACATAAATACCTGTTGTGATGGAGGGTTTCACATTAACACTTTATCTAATGCACCATCTGCTAGCTTTCCAGCCCTGGAACACATCATTTGATCATTTGTTGCTTTTGTCGCGGTTAAAGACAGATGTTGAAACATGAGTTAGCGGTCCTGTGGGTTCAGCTGTAACCAGCTGCAGGCAGCAGCGGCGTCCGCCGAGGGTTTTTCACCGGCCACGCGTTCTCATCAATTTAAACTTATTTTTAGTCTTGGTAAAAACGAGGCATTAAAATCCTCCTTTCTGTCACAAGACAAACAGCTGACCAGGCACGCTTCTGTTTGCAGCACTCCGCCGTACTTAACTTAATCAGTTTGCACTTTTGACATCTACTGAGGTCAAGATACAAATATGAACTTTTGTATAAATTACAGATTGCAGCTGTCATGGTAGGTTTTTCCCCTCATTCTTTCGTTTATATTCTTCCACTAAACCAAATGTTTCCAAAAAGCCTGGAGTCCTAAGAAACTCATTGTTAAAAAGAATTATTTGGCAGAATAGCAACATCTTTTTAGCACCAGCATAAATAAATAGAGAGAAGCAGGAAAAGTGTTGATATTACAGAGAAATTGATTAAAAGAACTTAAAGGAGCATAGCAGCAGTTTCAGTTTTGATTTTATGTTGCAGAAGTTCAACCCTTGGTGAGAAGTTGAAAAATCCACATGCAAGAGAGAAAAGAAAAAGCACCACAGTCTGCTGTTATTTCATCTGGAATAAAAATAATTCTGAATATTAAAGTTATTTTAAATGGATTATCTCACCTTTTTAGCAAAAAAAAAGGCTCCCTCCTTATTAAACGCTTGCTCTACATTACTTTTCTCTAACTTTGTTGCCAATCAGGCTCCAATACTGTCTTTTGAAGGCTGTGATGAGGCATGAGGTGCACTCATGGCGGGTCCTTTTTGATCCATCATCACAGACTGTCGCCCATGTTCTCTCGCTGCAGTGGATTGGTGAGATATAGGAGCCCATAGAGGCAACTGTGATAAATAGAACAAAGCTTATTCTACTGTTGGGCAATTGTAAGAGAATGTAGGATGTAAAAAAGAAATATATTTACATTTTAGCCTTGAGCACGGCACCTTTAATTCAGTAGCACTGAATCAGATACAGGGATTAGTGTCAGATACTGACCTTTTTATATGATATATATTCCTTTATATATCTAAACCAAGCAAAACATTCCTTTTACTTTTTTTTTCAAAGAAAATCAAACAGATCTGATTAAATTTGCCAGGATGGTGTGGAAAAAATGTTAAAGTTTAATTATTTAGGGTAGAGTTTATCACAGAGCTAACACTTACCATGTAATAACAGAACCCCATGCCTACAGTAAAACAAGGGGATTGAAGTATCATGCTGTGGGCCTTTTTTTTTTTTAAGGAATTGGTTTCTGTCTATTAAGTAAATTTAATTGTGAAAAGTACAAAACATTTCAAAAGGAAAAATATTAGAATAAATGAAATGTATTTTTTAAAAGTGATTCCAAGCATAAAAGAAGAAAAGATTGGAACGGAGAAAAATTAGCGTTTGAAAATAGTTCTGCACCGAATGAATGCAAATATGTGGGGGTCAGCTAGAGAGGGCTGCAGACAGAAGAATGGTTATTTTAATAGAACTGTTTCATAATCAAGGAAAGAAATAATGATATCTTCATATTTAGTTGAACTGTACAGGATAAATGTTGCTGTTTTAAAAAGAAATGCACGCTCAGTTCTAATGATGCTGTCTTACAGTAGAAACAGCTCTTTGCTTTGTTTGAATTACAAAATATGCCAATTATGATGATCATTAAAACCTTCATATTGCTGCCTCACAGGAAATAATGGCCGCTGGATAATTTGATTTATGTGACACATGGAGATATCAGGTCCAGGCAAGATGAGCAGCTGAAAACCTCACTGTCACTAAAACAGCACTTTGAGGTGGAAATAGTTTGTTCTGCCTGTTGTTATAAATATCAGTCTAAATAGTTATTTAGAGGAGAGGAGAAAAAAAAAAACCCTGAGGAGGATATTAAAGCGTATTAAATGTTTTTTATTAATTCCTATAAACAAACACTGGTTCAATCCAGGGTGTAGCTGAAATGTAGAGGGAATGATTAGTTAAAGAGGGGAATGGTTTGGTTACAGCCAAACTGCAAAGCAACTATATTCTCTCCATTGTGCAATAAAGCAGCACTTCATATCATAAGCTCATTATATTTGAGCCATAAAGTGATTATGTTCTCCAGTACAGCATTGTTCTGCTGCTGACAGGATTAAAGATGACTCTAAAAGAGGAGCTTTAGCATCGCCGCTCTCTTCTTTACTGTTTTCTGGCTTTGTCAAAGCCAGTAGGGAAAAGGGGCCGCGCACTTGACTGTTTGCCAGCTGCGGCACACCCACCATCCTTTCTTTAACGCATTTATCTCCTGCCAGTCTGGCTATCCGTCTACATCAGCCTGTTTTTGTTTTTGTTCGAAAGGCGGCGTGAGCTGTTGTTTTTCATGGATCTGTCATCCTCAAGAGCGCAATCATTTCAAGGTTCTTAGGAAAATCCTGCAAATGCTAAAGAGTGTAAATCTAAACACGAGTGTGGCATTGATCTGTGTGTCGCTGGATGTGAAAGCAGAATTCAGATGAAACTACGGGTTTCGCAATGACAACCGGATCGCTTTGAACTTTCTCACATTGTGTCATGTTACAACCACAAACCTCAATGTGTTCTTTCAGGGGGTTTTTTGTGGACGACCAACACAAACTAGTTCCTTAATTTAAAGTAAAGAAAAAGCAGTAATCCAGCTTATTTTGTAGAATATTTCAATTCAATGTTTTTAGTTTGTTTCAGTAGCACCCTAACCATTTAATGGTTTATCTGAACAGATCCTCTTCTTGATAGCAATTGAGCTTCTAGTTTTGGAGGCGCTTGTAATTAGTTTTATTTTTAAAAACTCCTGAAGCTCAGAGTGTGAATAGTAGACATCCGAACATCAGAGTTCAGATGTTGACTGGATGTTGAACGTCCAACTCAGTCTCATGTCTTTTGCTGCCTTTAACAAACAGGGTTCAGCCCTGTTCCCGCTGAGGAAAAGCATCATCACAGCATCATGCTGCCACCACCATAGTTCCTCATGTGTTCACAGTGCAGTCTTTGCTTCCTACCACCTGTTTCTCATTTACCGCGTTATTAATGTACAAAGCTTCTACTTCCTCATTTTTGTTCTATCCTTGTTCAGATGGAGTTATTTTTGTTCCGTTATTGTTGCAAGCAAAGAACTTGTTTTGTAAAGAAAGAAAAAAATGATAATAATAATAATAAAAAAAAACACTTATTGCAAAAAATATCTGAGAAAATGAAAACATCCAGAAATGTAAAAAAAAAACTCCTCAGGTATTTGTTAAATATCTCTTTTTCAGATTGAGGTTCATAAATTTGATTCTTTTCATATTGTGTTTTACAGATCACATTGTCTTCATTTCTAGGGGTGGCCTTACCCATGGAGTTAAGAGCAAAGATGCATTTGTATTGGTCTGCAAGCGTTGGCAACAATATCTCTATTGAAGTGAAGAGAATGTGATCTGGAAAACCAGTTTAAAAGATGTATAATTTCTAAAAATAAAAAATGAACATTTTGCAAGAATGAAA
>NW_015150650.1:891526-929354 GCF_000732505.1 Cyprinodon variegatus
TATATATAAAAACAGCAAATTTACTCCCAAAAGTTTAATTTCTTGAGTATTTTTTTTTTTTACATCTTCTTTGCTTGTTACAAAGAGGAACAAAATTCACTCCAAAATTCACTCCATATACCCACTCTGTGTGTGGGACTTTACATGCCACTCCTTATGACAGTATATCAAATATCCTTTTTTTCCCGCTCTACCTTTTATTAAAAGGTGTGTTAACAGTAAGTGTATGAAACGTCTGACTGATCTTTTCAGAGCTTTGGAGTTTTGCAGCTCCTCCAAAGTTATCACAAGCTTCTTACTGTAGCTGCCTCTGTGAATGATGCTTCTCATGCCTTGGATGTCATTCCAGGTTACCTTTCCTGATAAGTTTCAAGATGTGCCATACTTTTCCTTTTTAAGCAATTAATTGAATATATATATATATATATATATATATATATATATATATATATTTAATAGACCCTGCTTTAACTAACCCATACTGTGCGCCTTGATCAGTATGATGCTTTTGGATGGATGAACAGTTGTAGAATAAACATCTATATCAATCAAACTGTCTTATCTTTTCTGCTTTCAGAAGAATACGGGTGTCTTGAAGAAGGAGAAGAAGGAGTGGTGGAAGGAGAAGAAGATGGCGAAGCAGCAAAAGAAGGAGGGGGAGGACAAAGAGGAGGAGGAGGAGAACGTCCAGCCGGCGGTGGATCCTCTGGAGAATGGTTTCCTTCACCATGCTCAGCGGGAACAGGAGAGGATGAACGAGAGGCTGCTGAAGAAGACCTACTCCAAGAAGAACAAAACAGTAAGTGTTTACTTCCTGGTTATGTTACGTAGTTCCAAACCCTTTAAAGTCTGAACCATGAAAAAATATAAATAACATTCACATTTTTCAAAATTAGAATGTTATTGAACTTTCTGAAAAATCTTGTATAAGTTAAATTAGGTCATTTATTTGCATCAAATTTGATACATTAGGCGATTCTGTATAATCTTTTATACATTTTCTGTTCACTACATGTGTCTAAATGTTTAGGCTAGTGTTTTTAAAAAACAAAAACATCACACTGATGATGCAGAAGTCTGAAAAACTCATGTATCAAATATGATACACTTGGCTTTAAAGGGTTAAAGGATTGTAAAGTGTGGACTGTAGGTAGAGTAGAGGGCTGTGATGCTGAGGGAATTTGTGTTGCTTTTCCTTTTCTTTTCATATTTGGAATGAAATCAGTGGCCTTTCACTTTTTGCTGCTAATGTCATTTTGGTAGAAGATCGTACCGTGCTGCATCGAGTGTTAATGTCATTTACAGTAGATAAAACATTTTATTGCATTTTTTTGGGTTGTAATCTAAAAATTATATTTTTTCCCACTAGATAGCTTCTTAAAGGAACAGCACCTTTAATAATTCCACTTCCATTTTTTCTTTGCTTATCAGCAAAAAGTCTTGCCATATATTGAACTTTGTGGATTTCTGCAAACTGTCGAGGTTTGGTGGAGGTTTTTGACGACCCAAATGTATAGATAAGGAGATGAGTTTGCAGATTTAATGGAAAGTTCCAAAGGCAACAGGGGCAAAAATCCTGTGATACATTTTTTATTTAGAGAAGGAAAGCGGGGACGAAGATGTTGTGGAAGAGGACACCAGGGCGGCAGAAGCTTGGTTTGGTGTAGAAGGCTTACAGCCGTACATTTTTGAGCCCTTGCTTCGCAACGCCGCCAGTTCTGTTAGCTCTACGCCTGCTGAAGACACAGACGTCCATCCCAGTGAACACTGGGGTGTAACTCAATGGGAAAATAAAAGTTTTTAAATTTCTTATTTCAACCGTATATTAGCTGCAACATATGAATCAAGATGCTATGACTGAAAAAAATTTGATTCACAGCTGTCAGTTGTATATGATTGGCCGCATTTAGGTGTACAACCTATAACTAACTGGCATGCATAAGATAACGAAAAAAGACAGATTTTAAGACAGGATTTTTCTTTTAAATAGAAATTTTCTAAATTTTGGGACAATATCGTCTGATCAAGAGTACATTTATATACACATTTAAGCCAGAATGACTTGACATTTAAATATGACTTCCCTACGACTTTAACAGTTGATGGAACCGGATTATAAATGTAAAGTTCTGTGTTCCGCTATAAACTAGAGTTCATTAGAGTTCACTTTCCTTAATATAAACTTTGAAGCTAGGTTAGCTTAGCACCTATGAAGTTATGAATTTTACTTTAATCATAATTTTAAGACATATCGCTACTGCTGAATCACAACACATTCACTACTGTCTTGAAATCAGTTATTTCATTATGGATTCTCTTATTTTTAACTCTTAGAAAACAATAAATAGCCTGGAAAATGCTTTGTTAACGTTACCAACCACAAACTGTAAGAAACCTGTAAAGTTTAAAAGGCGGGATTTAAACTAAAATAAAGTAGCCAAATCCCTGTCAGTTTACCTTCTCAACTTGGTTGCAGCTTTAAAATGACAAAAACTGAACCACACATTCAGAAGCAGATCGACAAGAGAGTAGGAGAGGTGAATAAAAAGCAAACCACCACTGCAGAGAAGGAGCATGCACTCACATGCAACATATTGGGCAGCCTAAATGTAACTAATCTGCTTCCTTAAAATGTTCCAAATGTGTGTAGAAAGTAGTTTACATGGACATGTTTTAAATAAAGCTCCTCGTACGAGCAGTCATTGTTTTGTGTCCAGTTATCGGACTTTAATCTGCCGTCAGACAGGGAGCAGCAGAGATCCAGAAGACGTTTCCCATAAAGCGAAAATCAGAAAGTCTCCATGGCGATTATAGCTCAGAGAGATGTACAATGCTTTGGCTCCAGTGGGTCATTGTGTTTTTCCATGGAACATTATCTGTCAGTCACTGGCGCTATGAGCAACATTTAATACTGCAAGGCCAGATTTGTTGCCAGGTTGCACTAAAAGTTCAGATAAAAAGAGAGGGGTCTTTAGAAAGGGCAGCAAACCTTTTAAGGAGTCCCAACCCTTTGAAGATGTACCAGCGATGCTGAAGAGCCATAAAATCAGAGATGGTAGAGCGGAAAAAAGTTTACTCATCAAGTGAAGAATGCAGCTCTCCAGTTCTTTTTTATTTAGAGAAGTTTAATTGGGTATTTCTATAAAGCTTTTCGTTACAAGAAAAAAAATATATAGCTTTCTTATACTTAAGTTAGATTAGCTCTGTAACTATATCTATATGCCCATGTTATTAATTAAAATGCTAACCCAGTAGCCGGAAATGGGCCAGTCTGGTAGAAACAACCAGGTAATGTTTTCTTTTCAATCCAGATACACATTCACCAACAACATTTCTGTTCTAGGGATTTATTTGCAGGAAAGAACAATTTATTTTGTTTTGTACAGCTTTCTTGACGTTTCCATTCCTTAAACTGCAGCAGGGATCAAATGTAAACAGTGTGGGAGGAAAAAACATGGTGCAAAAATCGCATTGAAATGGAAGTTCAGAGCAATAAATATATATGATGCAAATATGCAGAATTTTGGTTTGATGTTATCAGGTTGATACAGTCTGTGGCATGATTTAGAGTCTTTTTCAACAGTTCAGCTTTCTGATGGCAGTGGGGAAGAAGCTGTTGCAGAATCTTCTCTGCTGTTCTCACGACTCTTCTCACAAGTCTGAGGCGCTGCAGCCTCCACACCACACAGTGAGACAGCTGGTCAGAACGCTCTCTATACTGCTTCTGTAGAAGGTCATGACTAAATAAATATCTAAAATGCATCAACAAATACTCTAAAAGGAAGTTCATATTGAAACATTTAAATCGATATTCATCAAATTTGGTCCAAAGAATCGAAATCGAACTGACTTGTTAGTTTCCTAATATACCTAGCTCTAACCACCAACATGTTTTACAGTACTTTTTTTGTGTGTGTGTGTGTAGAGAGTGTTTTGTGCCACAAATAGGGTTTTTCTATGGTTTAAGTAACGTCCAACCAGATCATCTTCCTCCACATGTTTGTTGTTGTTGAAAACCTTTAAGCACATCTCCCCAGACAGCAGCTAATATTCCTCCTCTGATTTTTTTAAAGATTTGAGCATTGTTTCCAGGCCCTATAAAAGTGTCCTGACTGAATTGGTGTTTTGGGAGTGAAATATTCTCTTCATTGAACTTATTATAACAAAAGAAGGAAACAGATGAGATCAGCTGGACCGTTCTGTTGGGACTTTAATAGGAAACCAGGCACACTATTTTTCTCTGTCATTAAGATGATTGTAAAATGTTTGTTTACCACTGAGCCATTTGCTTCCAGAACAGTTTGTCTTTCATAAACAAACTGAGAGTTTGCTGCCTTCAGGTGGGTTTACACTCCAATCCCGCCCTTATTTCCCCGTCTGCATAAGTAGCTTTCTTGCTTGTGCCGATAGAGAACTGCCAATATCCTAAGCTTTAAGCACACTGCTGAGCCCACAGAGTCTGGGTCTGTCCCACTGAGATAGCTCATTTATGTGTTAACAGTTTGTTTAAATGGCGGATGTTTTTATGCTCTCGTCCAAAGCCAGCATTCACTATAGGGCTGTTGAGGATAAGAGGGGAAACACAGTCAGGAAGCCAAAGCAAATAATGAGGTTATGTAGCCTGGAGGCCTCCAGTACAGACAAAAATATCTCTCTCAGATAAGATTTCCTGAGGAAGTTAACATGGCTGAAAAGGCGCTTGGCTGTGATATGTAGTTTGCTGAGAGAAAGTTTAAGTTGCTGCTGCTAACCTGCGCGCTCTAAGCTGCCGATCTGCATACCACTGCAGATATTTACTCTTTTCAGCTATTCGTATGTGTGATCAGATAAAAGGGAAATTGATTTTATAAACAGTTCCATAAGGAATCCCCCTTAAAAGAAAGGCACAAATGTTTTTCTCCCAACTTCAACATAAAGCATTCCAAGCTAAAGTACCTGCCTGCAGTTTTACTGGTTAACGCTTAGTAGCGGTTGTTAAAGTTTTTCTTCTGAGATATTTCCTTTAAATCTAAAATGACTGTGTTTGAAAAACTTTGAGGTGTTGAACACTAGTTTAACAAAATTACTAAATTCTCGAAACAAGCTTTTCTTTTTTTTTTTCTTCTTTTTTTTAACGTACGTCAGCGCTACCCAAGCTAAATGCTAACACTTAACAGTATAACAACCAAATGCCTGCATAAACCCTCAGTGTTTAAACACCAGCAGCTACAGCAGGGGTCTTCAACGCTTCCAAGGACCCCCCAACTGATGGCGAGATGGAGCCGGGACCCCCTAATTATATATAGTATGAAATAGTGTTGAATCAATATGGTCCTATAGTCACTCTATTACAGATGGAGTCATGTAACAAAAGTAATTTCGCCCTGGGATTATTAAAGTATTCAGATTCGGATTCCTTGTTGATGGGACAGGTGTTGTGAATGAAATGGTGTTCCTGTGATCCAAACCATCAATCTGTGCTTGGCAGATTGTTAATAAAATCAATGTGAACTAGTTTATAATCATTTGAAAAGGTAATAATCAATTATATCACTATTAAGGAAATAAAACACTGGAGGGATTTCGTTCCGGGGGGGAGTGTGCAATTAAGGGCCTTGCTCAGGGACCCAGAGGGGCAGGCTGTGGGGATCGAACTGGCAACTTGAAACGTTCTCAGATCAAAAGCGCACTGCTCTAACCCAATAGACCAACAGTCCCCCTCATATTTGGTTGCGCATGTACAAATGAGGTGATGGTATGGACCATGCTACCAGTACGGATCAGGTAGTGACACTGGTAGATTACTAACAATTAACTCTTGCTGCTGGCGTTGTTCCTGCCGCAGCAGTATTAGTAAAGGTCAGACCTTCTACAGAACTGGTTGTTAGCTGCCCGTTAGCTGCCCTTTAGCCTCCTGTTAGCTGCCCGTTAGCTTCCCTTTAACTTCCTGTTAGCTCCCCCTTAGCTGCCTATTAGCTGCCCTTTAGCTTCCTGTTAGCTGCCCGTTAGCTCCCCCTTAGCTGCCTATTAGCTGCCCTTTAGCTTCCTGTTAGCTGCCCGTTAGCTCCCCCATTAGCTCCCTGTTAGCTGCTCTTTAGCTGCCCTTTACCTTCCTGTTAGCTGCCCGTTAGCTTCCCTTTAACTTCCTGTTAGCTCCCCCTTAGCTGCCTATTAGCTGCCCTTTAGCTTCCTGTTAGCTGCCCGTTAGCTTCCCTTTAACTTCCTGTTAGCTCCCCCTTAGCTGCCTATTAGCTGCCCTTTAGCTTCCTGTTAGCTGCCCGTTAGCTCCCCCATTAGCTCCCTGTTAGCTGCTCTTTAGCTGCCCTTTACCTTCCTATTAGCTTCCTGTTAGCTGCCCGTTAGCTGCTCAATATCTGCCTGTTAGCTACTTGTTAGCTGCCCGCTCGCTGGGGTGAAAACAACACAACCAGATTATATGCAAATATCTCTTGGCCAAAGCATATGCGTTAGCTGGTGTTTTAAAAGAAAAAATTCTTTGCTGTTTCTTTATCATAGTGATGGTAACAGCAGGTTGAACCACTGCTTAGTTAATATGAAAACATGTCAGCTGCAAATTTCATTTCATATAGATGTTTAATTGTATTGAATTGTATTTTTATGTCAAAAGCAGCAGTTGAAGCAGCAGGTAAATCTGCTTTTGATTCAGCCTGAACAGATGTTTCATTTTACTTTTATGGTAAAGTTGTAACATTTTAAGTTAAAATACAATATTGTTCATGTTTATTACATGCGCAATTTAGTTTAAACAGTCCTTTTTGGTGTTTAGTGTGTGTCATATGGCTGTTAACCACATCCTGCAGAGCCGACTTTTTTTTAGCCTTATCTCTTGAGAGTACCCCGATAATTTTAAAATTTAGCCTTGTGAACTCAGCAAGTAAGAAATGGCTGGAACTAAAGAAAGATGAAGGAACTATTAGATGAATGAAAGCACAAACCCTCATTTTATGTCTACGTCTGCATGTCCAGGAGCTAATCCACGTGTCCTTGTGAGCTGTAAGGGAAGCGGGTTACATCGTGTACCGTACAGCATCGTGCCTTTCACCTTCAGCACGCCTCTAAAGGGGATCATGAATAAAACATCATGCTGAATCGCCGTCCTTCAGGATGGCCGCTGTGTTTTGCATTGTTTTCTGCATAAGAAAGCACCTGTTGAGACACTTATTAGTTTGTACCTCATGCTTTGCTCAAGCTCTTCATCCACGCACTGTCAGGCCAGACTGCTATCAGAAAGCCACGATCCCGCCTGCTCTGCTCTTACTGTAGATGGCTGAAGATTACTTCCTGAGTCTCATATCTGGTTGTGTTTATAAGGGCTGAGCCAACCGGAGGCTGATAAGATAAGCATTGAATGTGCAGCAGAGCTCGGGTCAGGGCTAACCTGAGAGCTGCCTGTAAATACTGCTGACCCCACGTTTACTTTTACAACTTTGCTGTCAAAAAACTGTCTTACTGTGCATAACTACTGATACTCATATACACTATATGAAAGGACATCTTCTCTGTTTTCACAATTCTATGTGGGCTGTTAAATAAGGAAAAAAAACGTTGCTAATTCCTAATAAGATATCCTTCTTTTAATGGGTAAAAACTTAAAATCATCTTTAGATAAACAGATTAGCACCAGCTATATATCTGTTTTATAGATTATCGTAGGACAGATGTGCTCTATCACCAGACATTAAATAACAGCTCTATCAAGTAAATATTTGAAAGGACAAATCCCAGATTAACTCTTACTTCATTTTATCTATTAATGTCTAACATAGGAAGCTTTGCAGTACAAACAGGTCATTAACCAGCATTATTTCTAACAGAACAATAGGTCATGTCATATAAGAGATGCCACTTGCATTACTTCCATGCAGTTTAAGACAATTGTCCAATATTTACAGGACGAAATGATTCTAGATTTGCTTTTGGTAAGGTTAGCATTATTATCTGTTGACATCAGTCTATACTTATCTTAATTTAGAGGAGAGCCATGATTTCACCTTCCAGTGTGTCCCATGACAGACTGAATGACTCATGACGAGGATTACTAAAGCTTCAGCTACCTGCTACTGTATCACATCACACTTCAGCAGTGTGGGGAAGATTACTTAAAAAAAAAAAAAAGCTAGTTATCCAATAGTTACTAGTTATATCTCCAAAAAAGTAGCTAGTTTGTAACTTAGATAATGCACAATGAAAGTAATCAGTTTAAAATCAAAATAACTACAAAGTTACTTTTATGATCTAAAATAAAAATGTGGTTATTCTAAAAATAACCATGTTAGATGTTATGAAGCCTAATTGAAAACTCAATCTAGAGGAGTCTTGAGAGACCGACCACCGGCTAATCAAGGTGGGATACATTTTCCCCCTCCATCTTTTTCAGCTAGCGTTCCATCCTTAGCGATACCTGTTGATCTGTAACAAGCTCATCAGCCATTGTTGGGATCCATCATGCCTTTGCTCCATCCGCACAAGCCTTCTTCTTCCGCTCAACCATATGGTGGAGCAGGCAGCTTGGCTCCCTCCATCTGCATTCAGCTTACAGACACCCAAGACCGATTCTTTAAAGGGGAGACGTATCTTTCCAAGACTCACTCGTTTCCCCATTCCTTGCTTCAGCATTTCCTTCTCTTATACTAACAGCATAAATTCTGGGCACCTCCGAGCATCGGGAGCGCTGCATTCTGGGCACTTTGGCGTCCGAGCATTTGACGCTTGATTTTAGGAAATTCAACTTTTGCCATTGAATTGTAAACCAATAAGAAAAGCTGATCCAGTTTTTGGGGGGAGACAAACACCACACACAGGCTATTATTGTTTCTGAAGAGCGGTTTGCATATGAAGAAAATGTAAATTTCAATGGGTTAAACTCCAAAGTAAAAAAAAAAAAAAAAAAAATGCCAGAATATTGGATTGTTATATTTAGAGAGAAATGAAAGACAGTTCTGATCATTAATCCTTTTTTATAAACTATGACGAAACAGTTTATAAATACCCAAATTAACTACAAATGTTAAAAGGTTCAGATGAAAAATATTTGATTGTATATTCCGGCACTTACAGTTTTTAACAAAAACCTTACAAAACTCTTTATATTTAATTCCAGCCGCTACGGGAAATCAGTCACAGGCTCATCGCAGCAGAGAGATTTCCAGCGCTGCAGGCTGGCGGTATGCTGGAGATCTGGGCCTCTGAACAAGAACTGCGTATTTTAGTAGGATCATAATCCTGATGAACTGAATGCACAGATGAGGTTTAGAAGTGGACTCTCTAGCCTAAAAACAACAATTTTTCCACATCGTCAAAGTAAATAAAGCCAAGCTGCTCTCTAGGTTGAAGCTACAGAACCATCAGAGCGCTGAGTATCCAGAGCGTTGAAGTGTCATAGTAATTTGATCACAGTTTGACGCAGTGTCCAAATTTCAGCGTTTAAGCGTTTTTGACGCCCAAAACGCTT
Organism: Cyprinodon variegatus; assembly: GCF_000732505.1. NCBI lineage: Eukaryota > Metazoa > Chordata > Actinopteri > Cyprinodontiformes > Cyprinodontidae > Cyprinodon > Cyprinodon variegatus. The sequence continues at coordinate 900,978 of NW_015150650.1, forward strand.
TTGGTGTGAACGCAACATTATACTGAGGATAGGGAACTGAGTCTTCTACCTTCAGTAGCAACTTAATCTCTGAGAAGTGTTTCTGCACCAGATTATGCTTTGGTCCAATGCAGCTTAATGCTACGTTCTCACCTAAAGCAGCAGAAGCTGCTAGTTTCCATGCAAAGTCAATGGTTGACGTAGCAAAAGGTTCCACAGCGCATTCCTAGCAGCAGGAGCAGCACGTCATAAGCTGTTGAGCAGACACGCTGCAAACAAAGCAGCTGCTGGAGTTGGAAAAATTGAGCTTTTGCTGCTCAACGCGGCGCATCAACCAATCAGAGAAGCTGATCTGGGAGCCGGCAGGGAGACAGACACAGATCACTTCTCTAAAACAGTGTATTAAGGCCTAAATTAACTTAAAATGCTGAAATCTGCTGGCAAAAGATGTTCACTTTTGTAATCCTGGTGCCTGCAATTTGGATTACATACATGAAAAAGGCTAACAATTCCAGCCGCTGCGGGCAGTAGCGGAAAACCACGAAGAGGCAACTGGCCCAGAGGCTGCTGTTGAACGGGATTGCTAGTGACAGAGCACCGCTGTTATACGGGGGTCTGAGCGGCTCCCACATCGAAATGATATTTGCAGGCAGGATGGTAATCTTGATGATCAGGTGCACTTTCTCACTTAAAAACATTAAAACTACTTTTTACCCACTTACAAAAGGAAATATAGCTGCCATTGTTACATGCAAAGAAATGATAGGGTAGCTCCCCCCAATGTGGGACTGTGCAGCCAGAGCAGCAAAGATGCTTCAGCCGCACGTCAGAACTAAACTTGTGCAAGCATCAAAAATGAAGCAGCAGGCATGTTTTTGCTGATCTTGCTGCTTGCTGTGTGATTTTTGTCCAAAATTGTCCAAGAGTATCTCATCAGGTTAGGAAGTCCTATATCAAATTCCCCAAATAATTTGTTAATAATTGAAGTTTTACTTCAGTCAACTTTAAATGTTTATTGAAGGTTGACTTGCACCCCTTAAGAAGATCAGGGACAGATATGCAAAACATCTTAAAGTAATTATGTGCTTGAAAGCTTGTAAGTGGGAACTTGATAGAAAAGGTCTTTCTTGTGTTCGTCAGGTTAACTCTGCAATCTAACAAGGAGCATTATTAGATGAGTGGATAATGAGCTACTGTGCAGAGGTGTCCGCAGGCACATTGCATGCAGGAACATGTGCCTGTGTGTTTGTGCGTGTGTACACGGACACACAAGCATTCTTAGACAACATCAACAGAGTGGAGTGGGTGACCGTGACTTGTAACAGACCTTGACAGATAAATTAGCTTAGCAGCACTTGAAACATGCAAAGGCTGGCGGGATCACAAAGTACATGTCATCCTTTACCACATTGATTATGAGATCAGCTGCATGCCTGCATGTAATAAAGATCAATACCACTAAAAAGAGTTTAATTAAGTGATCAAATAATGACAAATCTAACTGCTCTCAGCAGCTTCCTTATATTTCAATATCAGACAATGGAAAGAATGAATTCATGCTACTATTGTACGGTACAAACATTTCTTTTATCTTTTAACGTTTTTGCCAACATAACATTCCTTAAAGAAATGGTTTTGTTTATTTTATTCTGCAAATGCTTTATCCACAGCTTGCATAGATTTTCATTTCCAGTAATTTATTGAAATTCTGTGGGCCAGTTATGGGGAAAATGGGGGAAAAAAAGCATATGGAGCCGATATTGATTTACAATATGAAAATAGCACAATGATACAAATGTTACATGAGTCTCTATTTAGGCAAACAAACAAAAATACCTTTAGTAAAAAAAATGTAAAATTAAATGGATAGAAATGCATGCATTTTGCTTTATCTCAAGGCATGGCTGCTGAATGCACTAATCCAGCGGTCCCCAACCACCGGGCCGCAGACCGGTACCGGTCCGTGGGTCATTTGGTACCGGGCCGCACAGAAAAAAGTATTTTGAAAAATATAAAAAATTGCGGTATTCTCTCCTAATTAAATCAGTCGGTGCATCTGTGCCTCTTGACACAGGTTAATTCAGTTCAAGACTCATCCTATCTATAACATCCTATCTTTGTGAAGCGGAACTTTCTGCGGTTACAGCGACCAAAACAAAGCTACGGAGCAAAACGGAAAACAAGAACAAAACTCCGCCGGCAATTTCCCCCAATAAAACCAAAAGGGAACCGCCTGGTTTTTTTATTTTTATGCTGTTTCTATTTGATTTTATGCCAGTCATATCATTTTACTTAATCGTACCCCCCAGCTAATCAATCTGCATCGGCCCATATAGATATAAGAAAGATATGCTAATGTTAAAAGAATATTGGCCAGCGGATGCATCAGTTTCCAACCTGCTCCTTTGTTCCTGATGAAAAGTCGAGATTCGCTTTACAAAAATACACCCAAAAACACAATAAATACTGGAAAACTGTTTGTTTAATATGTCAAAAGTAACAGGAACCATCATATTTGATCGATAGTAATACGGATTAACCTGCAGGAGGTACGTACATCTAAAAGTTTGATATCGTTTGATGAGATATGCTTTAATCTTTAATCATTTTCTATAGGAGTTCAAATTCTACCTTCACCAAATAATGGACTTTATTTTTTCTCTTTTTACTATTAAAGAGTCTAAAAACAATAAACCAACATGTAAATCAGTAGGTGAGATCTTAAAGTAATCTAAGAATCATTACTGGCCTAAAATGAGCATCTCTACCAGAAACTTATGAAAACTGATTATCGAAACTGAGCAAAACAGGAGGAGTTGTTGTGAGGCTACTAGTTCATTAAAATAAGTTGATGCAAAAGCCTTCTTTTATAAACGAAAGTCTTTTCTTTCTTTGTCAGTTTTATAAAGTAATAATATAAAGGCAGTACAAAGCTACCGCTCAAAACTCAGGAGAAAACCCTGTGAGTCTACTCACGGGGTTTTCTGGAAAGGTTCTCCTGTATGAAAAAGGTGTCTGGAAGTACACGCCTTTCGCTATGTGCAATTTCAAGTTTCCAAATTCAATCTATTTGTGCACAGCAGACAGCCTGACCACTGTGGATTTAGTTAGAGGAGCCAAACTCGTCCCAGTGGGTTTCCATTGGAGCTGCCCGTGTTGACTTTCCTCAGGATTTTGAGGGGAAAAGGCCTGGAAAGATGAGGGAACAGTTCCATTGGTGTTCAAATAGAGGTGGTGAGAGGGCAGAGACAAATTTCCCGTCTGATTCTCTGGGCTCAGGAGACGATTCAAACCTCCGGTCTGAACCCACATCAGATGGTAGAAATTGAAAAGTTACTTAAACTTAAAGGTGGAAAAGATTTTTGTTATGACCCTATTAAGATGGACGTGAGGTGAGTGTAAAAATGTTACCTCGGCTACTTCCCCGAAGGCTTCCCTCTCCCTGGGTCTTAGTTAAGTATCATCTCTTGGTTAGCCTTCAGCTTTACCTGCAGTTTTCCTCCAACTTGGACTCAAAGAATGAAGAAAAGTCTGCAACAGACCCAGAAAAAAAAAGAGAGGAGGAAAAGGATGATTGAAGAAACCCAGAAAACCTCTTCACCCGCTGTGCTTAACCGGGGGATTATAGCATGGGACGGTGCTCAGAGATTAATATCAGGCCATGTAAGGTGGCTGCAGTGTAGTTTTATACACACACACCACCAGTTTGAACAATTCATAGAGGTTGGAATGTTACAGGATTGCTTCTAATTGGGACAATTAGTCCTGAGTAGAGCAACTCTTCCTAACGTTGACGTCCTTATTGGACAGAAGATAACTGTATCTGATGTTGTTGCAGAGATTTGTTTTGCATGGTGGCTTATTTTGCACGCTGTTGATGCAGGGAGTAGCCTTTGTACATTTCATCGAACATTATCAATTTCCTCCTTCTGATTGCTTTCTTTTCCAACAATCTATTAAAGTAGGACTTGTTTAGGGCTGCATCGTACTCCGCTGTTGTATCTTCCGAGGAGTGTGTAGCTATAGCAACAAATATATTGCTCCGGGTAGATGTTTAACTAGAGCAGACATTGGGGAGAGATGCTTTATTATATCATGTGCTTTATGATTTACTGTCTTACAGTATTGTTTAGTGAGCACATCAGGAATGTGTGTAGCAGAAAGCCTCTGATGAATGCTGTTATTTCTGCTTTAAAAGCTAACTAAGGAATGAAATACTGTGGCTTTAACTGTTCATCATCTGACAAATTAAAGGATCCATTTAACAAACACCTAGATATAGTGATTGAGACGTTCTATTTAATAAAATATGAGATCTGCTGCATGGGATGATGCTTCAGTAAGGTTTTTATGTGCTTGCACATGTTAGCTTTAACTAAGAGTTTTCTTTTTGCATCTGCTGGTTATTTGAAATGTCACAGGAAGGGCTGTGCAGCCTTGAAGCTGAGCAGCTTTAACTACGTGCGGCGCTCTCTGGGGAAACAGGGAGCAAAGTGTTAGAAAGCAGGTCTGCCTGCAAGGATCATGAAGTTCTACTTTGTTTTATTTAAACTCAAAGATCTTGGCACATGTGTGAGTTTCTATCAGTCTCTGTAAAATAATACACATTTTTTATATTTTATTATTAAAATGATCTGTTAAAAATAAAAATTTTGGTTACAGCTTGTTTGGAAAATGTCCTTTTAGAATAGGAATTAATTTGCATTATAGTCAGTTTACTCAGATGGAAGTGAACAGTCAGGTGAAAGGGACGAGCCAGGGTGGATTTTTACAAGATGAAAAGGTCAGTAGAAAAATCTTTTTTTCAGTTCATGAACATTATGGAAAAGATTTTATGGTTCAATAATTTCCTTGTGTACACAGCAGAGAAACGGGATAACACTCCTACCTTCTTAACAACCACCCAGAGGCAGAGATCACCTTAACATTAGGGTGGAGGATGAAGTCTGTTTAAACCTTTAATCTATTTATAAAAAAAATATTATCCTAATGAACTTAGAAGTGATTCACATATTTATTCTTTTATTATTCTTTTATTTCCTAATCACTTGCTTGTGTCAATACTTGTTTATTTACAGTTAGTTAACTAATTAGTGCCTAACTGCATCCTAATTTATCTGATATTTACTCAAGTAATTAATTGTATAGTTAATTAATTACTAAGTACTTATTAGTTATCGTCTACTTGTTTTCTTATTTACCGTTTGCTTATATTTATACCACTGTTTACTGACTGACTTATTTACTTTTATATCATTTAATTCTTTAAGTAATACTTAGCTTACGCTTTATTTTGCTGACCTACATTTCTAGACACTAAACTATTTACTGTATTTGTCACATATGATGTGTTTGTTTACATCCATTACTACTGTAAGTACTACTTACCTACCTATTCATTAACCTGCTGTCTTAATTACTTTTGCTTTGTGAATTAGCTAATTAATTCTTCCCTAATTTGTTTACTTTTCTTACTTACTGAACTAATAATTAACCAACTGGCTTCCATACTACTTGCTTACTTGCCCAGTTACTTGATTAGGTACTTAATGATGCTTACTTAATTATAACTTACTTACAAATTCAATCACTTTATCTTTTCTCTTCCCTAATTACTTAGTTTACCTAATAACTTAGTTAGTTTAATTTCTTATGTACTTAGTCACCTGCTAACCTGATACTAGGGCTGGACAACGTTGCCAAAACTTCTATTGCAAAGTGTTTCTTAATTATATAATATAATTTCAGTACAAATTAAAACCATCAGAATGGTTTTTTTCTTCATGTTCGTAAATTTTCTCCCGTGTAACATTTAATAATATTGGTTTTAAAAGAAAAACAACATAAAAAGACATAAATCACTTAAATAAAGTCGGTGACAAAGCTATAATGATAAACTGTAATGTTTAATGAAATATAAATGTCATATCATATTTAATACAATTATAGTGTGACATATATTGATATAGAATCATTCTCCACCTTTACTAATATAACCAATGATTTACAAATTTAGCCACTTGTTTACCTACAGAACTACTTACCTATTTTAATGGCTCCTTTACCTTAAATCTTACTCACTTGAATATTTAATTACACATCTATTAACTTACCTGTTTACTGACTCCATTATTTACCTGTTTGTTCACTCGGTTGATTTCTTAAGCATTAATTATGAATACGTTCATAATAAAGCATTTTGGGTTCATTGATATAAAGTAAGTCCTTATATCGGCCATTATTTGATGTCTTTTTAAAAATGTCTTATGTTCATGATTCAGAAATGATGAACATAAATAGACAGATGAATAACTATGTGGGTTATTGTAGCTAATCAGGGTTTATTGTTAAAATGAGAAGTGAAAATAGTAAAGTAGTAACAAAAAAAAAAAAGGAAAGCAATGGCTTTACTTTCAAAAGTGCTGCCAGGTCAGATTATTTAGAAACTTAATCTAAAGTTTAAATCTGTATTGCGCTTTTATGATCATGCTCTTTGTGACTGTAAATGTATTTTATTTGTATCATAATTTTATGAAGCACTTTGTGACCTCTATGTCTTTGAAAGGTGCTAAATAAATAAACATTACTAACTTACTTGATTAAACAGACATAGAGGTGACCAGCATAGAACGGCCAATATCTGTCATATCATATCAATATAAATTTTTTCTAACAAGATTGTTAATATGTCTAGATATTCAATAAAAAAAACTTTCTTGTGAGGGCCATTATATATAAAGTACCATTAATCTGGACATGTTGGAAATTTTATTTATATAAACGCATGATTAAGTATCTCCTAACTTGAATACTAAATAAAGTTCTAGAGCTTTAATACCTCAGATAAGTATCATATGGCCACGTTTAGTGTTTTAGTATACATCACCCTTAAGTATTACCCTTTATTTTACTTTTGTAGATGGAAAAAGTTTGCAATTGGATTTTTGATAGACCAATATTTATCCGTATTTGTTCTGTAATAAGATGCTACACCTAATTTATTTATTGATTTTATTTTAATTTTCTTAATTTATTATTTATTTATAAATTAATTCCTGAATTAGGACTGGATTAATGCATTTCATTGTATTTATTAATTAGCCTGTCAGACATTAACTTTTTACTGTGCATTTAGTTTATGCTACATTTAGTGTTACTTACTGGACTTAGGGTTTTAAGTTATGTATTTAATAATTAATTACAAATTCAGCTTAATGGTTTTAAAGATTGTAGATCATCTACTTGTTAATAAAAGCTGGTGACTGTCCCTGAGGGACGGTGCTGAAATGTCCGGCTGCTGTGTGTACTGAGATGGAAAGTGTCTAAAAGTCTTTGTCAGTTTAGTTTCATGAGGTCAATAAGTGAGGAGGGATTGACAGCTGCCCCCGTCTTTAAAATGTTTTTATAGCTCTTCACTTAATATGGTGTGTGGGTTCGGGGTCAAGGGTTCATCAAAGCAGGACATTAAGCTGTGAAATGAGATAAGTGTTGTCACTCTCTGCTGCCATTGCTTTGCTTTTTCTCTATATGATACAACACTGACCCCTGCTGTATGACACAGTCATTGCAGCCGCATGTACCAGCAGGTGGGGATGCTGTTAACTCTTTAGAAGATTTCATTGGCTCGTCCATTGGGGGTCACTGTTCCCATTTGAAAAAAAAGAGGCTGCATGGTTTTTCTTTCTGCCATTTTGACTGTCTAGTCGAAGATATGTCAGATTAAAACCCCAGCAGCAGATGCTTAGCAGGTTTCCTCAACTACTCCTGTCGAGGGTTATGTTTGCTTAATACGGCTTTAAAATGTTGCCATGAAAGAGTATAATCAAAGACAGTGGGATGCTTTCTGAATCGTAAGGGTTTATCAGTCAGATATGTCATTAAAACGGTGCCGTAATGCGAAGCTACAGAAATCCTTTTATCTCAGAAATCCTGACAAGCACATCCTTCTGTTTGCATCAAACCAATCAGGCAGCGTTCTTAAACACAATGTATGTAAAATGTTAGCGGTTTGAAGGACGCCATGTTTTCACAGACTGTGATTTAAAGCCTATTGTTCAGAATTATGTACCTTCAAGGAGACACCATGTGTTTTGTTCCTTTTTTTCCTCTCCTTTAAAAGCTATTCACACAGTAGCAATTGAACCAAGGGCTGTAATTGTGTTTTCATGTACTATAGATCCTGTCATTAGGCCCCTGGGTCTGCAGGCAGTTATATGATGACAGCTGACAAGGGGGCGCGGCTCCTTGGAGGAAGAAGGGGTGGAAACTGAGGGGTGACGCTGGAGGGGAGGGGGAGACCACACGTACAAAAGCCACAATTACTTCCTGGACGCTCCCTGGAGCTCAGTGGTTGGAGTGTGTATGTAAAATGATGTGGGAGAGGCCATTTGCAAAACAAAGAGAGGGGAGGTTGGCTGGTGAGAAAGATTACTTTTGTACCACAGAGTGTATATACCCTCAGGCAGAAGGGTTAAAGTGGTAGACAGCCTTGAAAGACTAAGAAGAGCTGAGTGCAGATGGGTGTGTGTTTATGTGGTTGAACTCGACTGATGAGGGGTCAAGGTTCATCTTCTCCAACCCAACACCAAAAGTGTGGAAATGTTGGGCTTAGAAAGCGCAGAAAGAGTAAGGAAAAAATAAATTGATGTTAAAGGATTAATAAAATAATTATATGGAATAAAAACACAGTTACCCAAACAAGGAATAGCTACTTTACTTTACCATATTAGTAAATATAGCCGGGAGTAATTTTAGGGAAGCGTCAGTCTGTTGCGTTGTTCTACGCTGAGATGTTTAGGAGCCTCTGTGATAAACAAACACAATATAATGCCTTGCGGTGAAGCAGAAAGAAATTAATGAAGATATTAATTTTTAATCATTTTTGGAAAATGTGGTCAACATTTGCATGTAGCCTGCTTAAGTCAATACTTTCTAGAACCAGCGATTATTACAACCACTCCTATCTGTACTGATCAGCTCCTGCTTATCCAGGGCAGCAGCTTCAGCAAAGATTTCCAGACTTCCATCTTCCAGATATCTTCTCAGACATCTCCCCCAGCTCCTCTAGGAGAGACACTGTCCCTCCAGCTTAGTCTCCTTCCAGTGGGACGTGTGGGACACGTCCAAAACAGACGCCTGAACTGACTCAGCTGCATTCATACTCAGGTTTCTGACGTTCTAATTGGTGATTTCTAAAGGCGAATGTTTAGGTCAGTTCATTTATTTCGGTTCAAAGTAGGCGTAGACCCAAAAAGTTTATTCTACCTTCTCCTCATTGGTGTCAAAAATCAAATCCAGTTGATTTTATTTTGCAGGAGATCAAATTAAAAGAGATTAAAAAAAGCATGGCACACTTTTAAGACGATTATATATTAAATAAAATACTTGAAATGGTTAAACAAAATAACTTTACTCTCAATATTGTGTTTTAATATTGGCAATAATTAATATAAATATAACAAACATGAAAAATATAAACTTAAAAAACAACTAAAACAAAGCATTTTTATAATTAGATTTTTTGGCAGGGCTGACGCCATGTTGGAGTACTCCAAGCGGTGATGTCACGAGGTTGGGTGATGCTTTAGCTAGCAGTAGAATACATCAGCGTCTAAATCCCATTGCTTATGCTTTGAGCCCATTCAGCGTGGGACTGGACCCAAAAATATTCTAAAACAGTGCTTCATTTCTTCTTTTAGGGTTAGATTTTTCACATTTGTAACATAATCATTAATAAGAGTAAGACACAATTTTTTAAAATTACATTGGTTTGGTTAACCTTTTCATTTCCACTTTAAAATCATGAAAAGCTACCTTTACTTCACAGTGTAACACTAATTCAGTTTGATTTATCACAAAAAAAAACTATGAAAATACATGTGATGGGAGTTAATAAAAAGGCAAATATTTAAAAAGGTTAAAGGGTATGAATACTTTTGGAATTCACTCTCCTTACAGTATTACAGTACTTATATGCTGTATTTCCAACACTCCCTCCATTTTCCATTACCATTGTGGAGTTTAAGCCTCAGTTTCCTGGTAGTTCTTGAAAGAAAGGGTTCGTTTGAGTAGAAAATGAGAAGATTTATTGGATTAAGGTAATTATGGAACCTTAATCTTTTGAAGAGTGAGGATGATAGTTGTTCATTCCCTCAGAGGCTGTTTATACTTTTTTTTTTTCTTTTTGGAATAAAACCAAAGAATTAAGTCTGCAAGAGTCTTTCTAAATGACTTGAAGCGTATTCACATAGTTAGACACCGCACACTGAGAAACATCACACAGTAATTGGGACATATGTCATGTGATTGAAGTCAAAGGCCAGACTAAAAGTGGAACAGTGAAAAGCAGACATAACACCCCCAATTAGCAGTGTGTGATTGCGGCACTGATTGGATAATATCTGAGCGGTGCAGTGAGCTGTGAGAATGTTTTGCAGGGTCACAAAGCTGAATTAGCCTGGCCTCCTTTAGTTTAATTAATGACCCAGTGGTAGCAACATAGCTGCTTGTTAAAATAGGGTCTCATCTGATGCTGATATTGAGAAACAGCTATCACAGGAACCTAGCTTCTAGTTCTATGGTCAGCTCCCATGGGGGTTGATTTAGCAAATAACCTTTTGAAACTTTAACCTCTGACCTTTACGACTGTCTCGGTCACATAGGGGTCTTGCATTCAGTGCCCTGTTGATTGTATGACACATTAGGCCTGGGTTGAAATCATTGTTGGGGGGGATAGAAACACACACTCATATACATAAATCTCATTAAAGATTTTAGGGAGACCTTAAATAAATAATCAATCATAAAGATGGACTAGATCAGAGCTCTTCAACAGGGGGTCCGCGACCCCTAGGGGGTCCGCGGAGGTACTGCATGGAGGTCGCGAAAGTCTTGGTTGATTACTTTTTTTTATATTCCCTCCTGCAATTTTTTTGCACTAATTAAAATGTCTTTAAATACACATTAACATGAATTCAACACACCGTAGTAAACAGATAAATGAAAGCAGAAGATGTCTTTCACTCATTAATGCAGACATTCAGCGACACACAGGAGCTCTTTCAAGCTGGACACCGTTTCATTCACAACACCTGTCGCATCAACCAGGAATCAGAATCAGAAATACTTTAATAATCCCAGGGAGAAATTACTTTCGTTACATGACTCCATATGTAATAGAGTGACTATAGGACCAGTTTGATATAACACAATTTCATACAATATATATAATTAGGGGGGCCCGCTCCATTTCGCAATAAGTTTGGGGGTCCTTGGCCTCGAAAACGTTGAAGACCCCTGGACTAGATTTACTGACAGAACCCACCATATTAATAAAGTAACCCGTATATTATTGCCTATGTGTTTTTATCAGCAAGATTACACGTTAGATTACTTAGGTAATCGTAACACAATGCAGTTGTGTACTCTCCCATTTTTGGATATTTTGCCCACAAAAGAAAACTAAATCAGGTTTGACCATATTACCCTGTTTACACTACCCTTGAAAAACCGATCCACGCCGAGACCGGTCCGAGCTCGGATCAGTTAACCAGGCCGAGCTCGGTTCTGATGACCGTTTACACGTCTTGCTATCTCGGTTCCTCGACTCCTCGCCTCCTAGTGACGATCTGCGGTATTACTGCCAGTATTGAAGGAGGAAATCAAGCAGTTGGTGGCGGTAATCCAAAAGTTGGTTGCCAACCGCTATAAAACACAAGAAGAAGAAGACGAAGGAGGGAATCAAGCAGTTGGTGGCGGTAATCCAAAAGATGTTTGCCAACCGCCATCAAACACAAGAAGAAGAAGACGAAGAAGGAGGGAATCAAGCAAATCAAAATAAAGCCGCCCGTCACATTCAGAAAGTTATGCTTGATTATTATTGCTGTACTTCGGTGTTTGCGGAGGGTCAGGTGAAGATGGCAACCTTTCGTGGATGTTTATAGTTGTTTACAGTTGTTCTTCTTCTGTTTTGTGTTGGTTGGCAAGCAACTTCCGGAGGGGCATTACCGCCACCTACTGGAATGGAGTGTGAATCGGGATGTGCAGCCAGGCGGAGATGACGCGTTCTGCTCATGCGCTCTTGTTATCAGAGAACCGAGCCAGGGAAAAACCGAGCCGAGCCCACCGGTTCAGTTCAGTTTGCTTTCCATTTACACACGATAAGTTATCTCAGTTACTGAGCTCGGACCGGTCTCGGCACGGTTTTTCAAGGGTAGTGTAAATGGGGTAAATGAAAATCCATTGGAGGAGTTGTTGTTCTCTGCATATGTCATTGGCTTTCATTGCATGATCTGCATTTGCTCCTCTGAGCACCTCTGGGCTTCGCACTACAGTGGAGCAGAGTGGACATGGTGTAAGTTTGAGTTTAGCCTCAGCTTAATGTAAATCCCTCAACCAGTGGAGATATGGCATAGCGTCCATGCAGACTCTAAGGACCAGGTTTGCTTGATCTCCCTCATTCCATTTTTTTGACAATCAAATTGTTTTTTTTGATGCATTGAGGAGCAGACACAGTAATTAAAATTCATTTTAAATTCATTTTGAGTAAAGTAAAAGGCAGAATTCCGAGGTTTATAACTGAATGAGAAACCTACTGCCTTTGCAAGCAAGGGGAAAATGACCGACAATGTGCAGGACATGTAAATCTGTGTTTGTATTTTTAAAACCACATCAAAAATAAGGAATCAGAAGACTACAGAAGGAACAGCTGATCTAGGAGGAAGTAAATATGATCAGCTAGCAAACTTCCTACTAAGTTTAATTAAGCTTTTACTGTCAAGGACTGGAGACTTTAGTTATTGAACAGCAGGGGTTCTTCCATGCAGCAGAACAGTCAGGACAACTTCTGCACTGCCAGACCAAAACAACATGACAGGACCACTAAAAGCACGTTGCATGTCACTAATCGGATTAAAAATTGCTCTGACATCTTAGTTGTGGCCTAAATCCATAAAAGCAACAAGCCGGCTTCAAAAAATCCTCCATCTTGGCCATAGGTGGAATTTATAATTTATAAACCCTCCAGCAGCCAAAGCTAAATGGTTAATTAATTTAGTGGAGGATCACAGAACATGAGAACATTGCTCAGTTTCAATAACTGGGGGTTTAGTTTATGAGTTGTCACTAGGCTTCCGGAAACGCCATTATCAGAAAAGTTCACTAATCTGCCCATGTCTGTCATTAAAGGTTTTTATGTTACTCCAATAAACAATGCATGTCAGGATAAGTCAAAGATACTTCACTTGATCTGAACTGGGGTCACATTCTGCCTTATTTCATAAGAGTTGAGAGACCAAAATGAGATTCAGTATTACCGTACAATAAACAGAAACCCTGCATGATATAAATCCTCCAGAAGACATTTTACACTTATATTAAATGATCTGATAGGTTTTTATCTCCATAATTGAGAGAGAAAACAACTGATACATAAAGGTTAAAGGTGTGGTTGTGTTCTGGCCTGTTTAGTGATAGGAAGATAATGAATAAGGCGGTAAAATGAAATAGAATGGAGATGAAATAAGGGTACGGATTAGCATTGAGGGTTATGGACCCTGATCCACCAGCACCGTGTCCCTACCTGCTTTAGACTGGTTCACTGTTGCATTGCAGTTATAGTAGACAGTTTTCTTTCACTTAAAGCATTAAAAATATACATCCATAAGAGTTTTTAAAAAGAAAATGTATTTTTCCATCCCTATAAATTATTTTCCATCTACCCCTGTGGAGAGAGAACGTTTCTGCTCATCATAGCCCGAGGATGTTAATGATCCAGGGACCTGCTCTGAAAGGACCAGAGCGTCAAAGGCTTAAGTACAGTTTGCATAACAAGCAAATCTGGACTATTTCATTTGCAAGAAATACAGAAAATTACTCTAATTCTACCATTTAGGTTTCTCTTTAGTTTTTAGACTGTCAAGAAACACATAAGAGTACATTTACTCCACAGTCCTGACGGCAAGCCATTAAATATGAGTGCTATTTGGTGGTGTGGCTTGCAACACTATCCCTATCACAACACTATCACTTATTCCTATCACTGTGGGTCGTTTGTATGACAAAGCTAGGACACATGTCTAGCTTTAGGGCAAACAATACTGTGAGATTTTCGGCTGTAAATATAAAAACATTTCGTTGTTGGATTTAGGACCCTATTCTATTCATTGTCCCATTTAAAATGTCAGTGCACGTACATGAGGTCTCTGTATGACACAAGCTTAAACTATTGCGGCTGTCAAATTTAACACATCAGAACTTGAAACAAAATCTCCTTTAAGCAATAATATGAAAGCACTACTGTTACCAAAAATGACCTTTTTCAGATTCATAATCCTTTCATTCAGCCACTGATTTCTTTTTGGTCAGCTGATGGTAGAGATGTAGCAAAAGCATTAATCACCAGCCACCCTGCTGATCCTCCAGAGTAATTTGCCCCATTATCCTCAATCAGTGCCTGTATTAAAAAAACCATGTTTCCTTCCAAACGTCATGCAAATTTTAAGGGGAACTTTTAAAATTGGACGCATTTTTACATCCATTGGAGCGAATTAACCAGGCATTGCAAAGCATGATATTGCCATATGTTTAAGTTATGCTTGCCTGTAATAAAGAGAAATTAGTGTTAGCAACTATCACTAAATGTGTTTCCTTCTCCTCTTTAGCTCATTTTCTCTTTTTCCAAAGAGTGAAAAACCACCTCATTTAGGCGTAAAAACTTTTTTGGTAAAGGTAGTCAGTTGACTCAAATTTTTCAGTTTCCCTCTTCTAGTGTGACACTTCAAAATGTGCATAGAAACACATCTAGTGTTTGAACTCATTCAACCCAAGATAACCTTGTGTCAGTTCGGCATCTAACCCCAACAGGAAGGTTCCAGAGGATCCTGAACCTTCCATAATCTAATAGTGAACATTTGCATTTCATGTGTTCAGATATCCTGCAGGATGAGGAAAACGTTGAGTCTGAATAAGTTGCAGATTTTTCCATGACAGATTAAAAACTCTATGGTTGTGTGCAGATTTTTACAGTTTGGGTTTGAAATCTAAATAATTTGGGTTTTAGATAAATAGCTAAAATGATACTAGGTCAATGCTAACTTTTTCATTTCATTGTTTTTCATAACATAACAGTAACAGTTATCTAGTGACATTGTTCACATCATACAAATAGCTTATATCTTGCTTTTTTCACTGATTTGTTTTTTACCAAATAAGGCAAATGAAGAAGGACAAGTGGTTAAAGATGCATCTTTGCTTTTGCGATTTTTAGTTGTTGCTTGGAATCAAAAAACAGTCCCATTCGTTGACGGCCAAGACCTTTGGACAAATCAATCAATGTAATTTCCTCCCTTGCTTCTAAACAGAAGTCTCAAATATTTTACAATAAGGTGTCAAACTTTCACATAATTTTATCCAAGGCAACATAGTTTCTCCATCCGCCTAAGTTGCTGAAAGCACCTGAGCAGATCCTGCATAGAAAGGTTTCACTTTAAAGGACATTATTTCCTTTTTAATATTATATTTACAGCTCTAAACTTTCATCTGATTGTTTTAACCAGCTGTAGTACAGGTACGCTTCCTTTGGTGTGATCCGGAACGTGTTTAGGTGTCATCTGTAAACTAAAACATCCTTATTTAATTATATTTGAGTCACAGTATTTGTCTACACAATGGCGGTAACTTGTGCCTCGTTGCTGCAGCTTGTCCAGCAGCTGCTGGAAACATCTGGTCCATCAGAACATCAAATCTCTATTTACTGTAATGTTTTTCTCAAAGCATCACGCAGTACGGTTCAGCAGATGTATAAATGCTGCTGGTCTGATCTGATCTAAACAACAAACAAACATTTAATTCAGTCTTTTTATGCGGATCTAAAGTCTTTTCGTCAACAAAACAGAGGCAGGAGCTGAGGAAAGCCTTGCTTGCCTTGTATTCAACAATCTTAGTGACACTTCTGGCCTTTGGGTGGCGCAGAGGGGTTTGTCGCAGCAAATGACATTGACCTCCCCAGTGCTTCACCCCCACCCCACACCTCCTGGTGGAATTGATTAGACATAATTGGAGGGAGTCAGAAGCTGAGGCAAGTGGCGCTAAATAAATTTGGATAGTGTTAATTGCAGATTCCGCTGTGTCTGTGTGCGGTAGTGTGAGGGGTGCAGAAACACTTAGCCACTGGCTGACAAAGGAGGATTAATTGGTCTCCTCCAATGAACATAATTAGACTGATTGTTGGGAACGATAAAGCAAAGGTTTTCTGTGTGCAGCGCCTCTGTCACTGGTAAGAATGTCATCTTTCCTCCTCCTTCCTCCCTCTCTCCAGTCCCCCTTCTGTAACATTATCCCCCTGCACACATTCAGCGGCTCTTATTTGTCCTCTAGATGTAAGGGAGTTAAGGTCTCCTCACAGGGCTAGATGTTGATCACAGGTTTAGGATGTCGCCTTACACTGCTAGCATATCTTTAAAGTCGTAGGAGAGTCATATTTAAATGTCAAATCATTCTGGCTTAAAATTGTATATAAATGTACTCTTTATCAGACCATATTGTCCCAAAAGTTTGAAAATTTCTATAAAAAAAAAATCCTGTCTTAAAATCTGTGTATTTTTTCTGTATCTTACACAGGCCAGTTAGTTATATGTCAGCTTGTACACCTAAATTTGACAAATCACTTATCAAATATCTGTCAATCAAATTTTTTCGGTCATAGCATCTTGATTCATATGTCGCAGCTAATATACGCAAAAACAAAAAGAATCATTTCCTTTCCCATTGAGTTCCGTCCCAGTGTTCACGGGGATGGACGTCTGTGTCTTCAGCAGGCGTAGAGCTAACAGAACTGGCAGCGTTGCGAGGCAAGGACTCAAACATGTACGGCTTTAAGCCTTCTACACCAAACCAAGCTTCTGCCGCCCTGGAGACTCATCCACGACCTCCGACACAAAACTCTCCTCCTCTTGCATGTTTCCGCTGTCCACAGCGTTCCTTGACAGTGTTATTTCTAAGTCATCAATTTAGTGCTACTCGTTCTCAATGGAATTTCCCATTGAGAACGAGTAGCACAAAGTTTCTAACTGGTTAGCAAGATGCTTCCAACAAACCGGCCACAACCAAACTTGCTTGCGAACCTTCCGCCACAACAATCCCGCTCTCTTGATAAACGACCAATCACTTTCACTTTTTTCACTCGTGTAAAGTCGGGCACCACTCGGGAGAATTCGGAAATGCAACCGTTGGAACAGCTGCTCCCTATGACTTTAAGGAAAAGTCTAGTCCTCTCCTTCAACCAACACATAAACATTGTTGTTTCTTCTTATATTTATTTATTTTATTAATTAAATATATAGCATAAAAGTAGCATCTACAGTGCAGCACTTTCCTGCATTTTGTTTTTGTTAAAACTTTATTCCAAATGTTGTTTATTAAACCTCTTTTCTTTAAATTCTAAACCCAGCATGCCATTATGTGAAACTAATTGTACTGGGTGGGTAAATCTATTAAAGCAACATTGGATAACTTTTTACTTGCTCAATTAGAAATATATTAAAAGATTTTTCAGGTTTTTACAGACGCACTGATCCAATACCTGGATCGAATATTGGATAAAAAATGCCGATCCAGTCATTTCTTCTTTCACTTCTGTTGCATGTGCTCACCCTTGGTTACATCATCACCAACAGCAGCTAGTCAATAGTTTATACCTGTGTTGATTTATTACCCTTTTTTTGAAATTGGTTATGTGTAAAGTCATTCATTCAACAGTAGTATCGGCTCGGTATCTCTTATCGACCAATGCACAGAGCAAACAGTATTTTTATATCAGACTGGATAAAAAAAATGATTGTTGCACCTCTGGTTTAGCTTTATGTTGATGCTGTGCAGGCTGCTCTTCTCAAAGGGTCGGCTCCGTCAGTGGAATCAGTCACGTGACACAGAGCACCGCTTTACGGCAGTCTGAGCTCTCATTAAACACAAGAGAGTTATAAGGCAACAAAACAGATGTAATATAGGATTGGTTCTATGATGTAGGATTTCATCTGGAGTGGTAAATGTGGCCTTGTCAGTGTAGCGTTACCAGTCACCTTCGGAGCGAAACTAGGTTTAAAATCATCCTACAAAAATGTCCTACGACTTCAATAGAGTCTACTTGTGGTAAGATCGGTTGGTTGGACATGATTAGGAACGGGCACACATGTTTATAGAACGTCTGTAGACCTTCAAGGCAGAATTCTACTGAGGTGCAAATCTGGGGAAACATACACTGCAAAAAATGTTCATCTAAATAAGAAATGTTTCTTTAAATAAAGGCATTTAGTCTTTAATTGAGAGGGCAAGTGAGACACTTTCCCAATTGTACTTTCTTATTTCAAGTGCATATTATCTAATTATCTTATTTTAGGAGTAAAAATACTCATTCCATTGGCAAATCATCTTATTTACATAAACAAATTAAGGGTCAATAAGGCTAAATGTAAGAAATGTTGACTTATTTCTAGATTGTTTTTGCAGTGTAAAGAAACATTTTCTGCAGATGTGACGGTCCCATTGACTTAGACTTAGACAAATTTTATTGAAGGCCAAGCCTCTCGATCGAGCACCATATTCTCTGTCATTTATGAATGGAAGAAGTATAAAACCACCAGGAGTCTTGCTAGAGCTAACCAATTTGAAATTACAGTTACAACGTATGCTGGCTTGTTTCAAAGTAAAATGTATTTTTTTTCTGAAACAAACCGAAGGTTTTGCATAGCTCTATATGTGGAAGTAAAACAGCTGATCTTACCTGGTGTGAGGTCATGTTTCTCCAATAAGCTAACTATAATCAGATCATGGCCTTCCAGAGCATATTGAATTACATCGTAAAGTGCCTAAAGATTTCCACCCCGGGTTGCTATCACATGAGAGTGTGTCAAAGCTTACTAACGTCCACTGGAAAGGTTTCACAAAGTAACAAGATGAAAGGATTTAACAGCAATTTTTTTTGTTATTTCTATGATCATTTTATTGCATAAGTGTAAGCTTTTCTTACATCAATAATAATCTAATTCTATATTTCTTAATAAACTCCATTTTCTTTTGTGTAATTGAAGTCATGCCTGTAATCTTGTGTTTTTTACACAGCAGATAAGGCAACACAGTAAAAACTGGCCTCACTTGTTAACACAGTCTTCTAAACTCTTTGGACATCTGGAAACATGTGCATAAATGGTGTTTCCATGGACACCTGTCATGTTTTAGCCATGCTCTGAATCAGAAAACAGAGTTTTGTTTCTGACCTTA
Source organism: Cyprinodon variegatus (assembly GCF_000732505.1). NCBI lineage: Eukaryota > Metazoa > Chordata > Actinopteri > Cyprinodontiformes > Cyprinodontidae > Cyprinodon > Cyprinodon variegatus. Next base: position 920,229 of record NW_015150650.1, read on the forward strand.
AAAGACTAAAAGAAAAGCTATCTTCTTTCTGACTGACAAGCAGGCAGCCGGGGGGGTTTGGCTGAGCTGAGCAGGGCTGCCGTGGGCTCGGGGTGAAAACCTTGACTCCGGTATCCGTAGTGTGATCGAGAGGCTTGGCCTTCCAGCTAGACAAGAGGCCTCGGCTGAAAGTGAGGTACCTGAGGGAAACATTTTGATGCATGATGGGTGGAATAAAGCAAAATAAAACGGGACCTGCCCTCCCCGCAGCTGTTATGGCAGAGGGGAGGGTGGTAGCTGCAGGCATCTGGCAACAGTCAACCTAAGGCTATCTGTGCCTTCTATCATCTATGTTTTAGCTTATGGAACTCCCACTGGTGCCCTGAGAGAAAACAGCTTGTTTGAAAATGTTCAGAAGACAGACTCACACATCATCATATGCATCCAAACATCGAAAGAGAAGGAGACTTCCCTGAGAGAAGAATGTACTGACCTTCTGGAAAACCTTCAAAGCATGGAGATAATTTTTCTTCTATTGTGATCTTTTCCTCTGGCTTCAAACAAACAATAGATAACACTCCCACCATGTCTGGGTTGTTACTTATTACTAACATCATCTGCTTTGTTTTAATCCATTTTTCTAGCTACTTTTGTATTAAGTCTGAGGATCACTGTGACAAACTGTGTTTTTATTTTGGATAGTTTATAGACCTTTTGGCTTTTAGAGAGAAAAACATTGATGCACTTGTTGCAACTGAGCCCTCTTTGATTGATGTTACTCTCCCAGTGGCTCTTTCTATCAAAGCAGAGCCATTGGGGAAACAAGGCAGTGGTGGTGATCCAATGTGTTCCCTACAAGAGGCCTTGTCGTTATTTTGTTTTACCTTGGCCGCTGGGTGGCTCTCACTTGGCCCCAGTAGGGTTGTGGCTGCCGCGGGTTGGACTAGGAGTCACGGCCACAGATTAACTCTGCTATTTATGGCCAAGCCCGTCTAACTGCTGCCCCAGAGATGGGAAATATTGCTCACTTAGCAGGATTACTGGGTGCCGTAATGCCCCAAAGGCCTGGTTTATGGCAGGCCATAAATGTTCCCGGGGAGAGGCGGCGAGAGTCAGATTGATTAGCGCTCTGGTGGAAAGTCGATCTGTTACTCACGCCCCACTGGGGAACACTGTGATGGATGCTTCCGGGATGTGGAGAGAGACACTGAAAGGGAGGAGAGGCCACTTTTCTCTGCATCACACCAGTCTTAGACATTCCCACATTGACACAAGATGGAGGGCTCCTATTGCTTGCAGGGCCATGGGAGGTTGTCAGGTCGCCACAGACCTATAGATACTCTATGCAACGGCCCTTTACCATCCCACTGGCAGACAAATGAAGAGGCGACCTTGACACATACCGCCATTCACCAATGTCCCCCTTGACAGCATGCAGCCTTCAGGAATCCGTCATTTCAGAAGACAGTTCCCATCAGCCGCTGCAACCCCTGTAGAGCAATTAAAAAAACTAATGTATAAACTTACAGTTAAAAGATTGCGATATAAGCTGTGAAAAGTAGGTTTTATTTGGGAAATGTATTTTAGTCATTCTATAAAGATTTTAAAGAACAAATTAAAGAAGCTTATTTAGTTCTTATTTACTAGCAGCAATTCAAAATGTCCCTTCCCATTCAAATGACAGCCAAATGGCAGCACACTTCTCTGCAACTCCCTGCAGAATCCCCTCCAACTTCCAGCCACTGGAGTGACACCCTCCTTCTCCTGGGCGTGCATATTTTTTTACTCTGACTCCACCTTTTCACTCAATTACAGGGTCTGACAGGGAGATGGGAATTCTCTTTAGATTTTAATGTTAACAAATCATGACAGAAAGAATACTGTAGTACAAAGATTGATGTTTAAAAAGGAACTAAAGGGGACCAGCCAAGGACCCCTCAAGGAAAGTGAGGGAAATTTTGAATGGCTACTACTGTATTTGGGGTATATTTTGTTGAAGGTCAGCCTGTTTGAGAAATCCACAGTGGTTCTTGTTTTTTTTTCTTGTATTTGGTTAAAGTTGCTTTCAACCAAAACCTTTTATCCCGTAAAAGTTAAAAAAATATCTACTGGACTTGGTTTCTAGGATTTGAAGACGTTTCGCCACCTCTCCAGTCAATTCACATTTGAATTGAGAAAGCTTCCTGGAGAGGTGGCGAAACGTCTGGCGAAATGACTATGACCTGGATGACTGAGAATCTTCATCAGCAAAACCTTTTATCGATGTTCCTTCTTTGGCTCTTTAACAATTATTGGCACAATGTGGGGTATGACCTGATTTTCTTGTTCAACATGTTAAACAAGAAAGGCAAAGGCGAAGAAAAAAGCCTGTCAAGCAGATAAAACAGATTACATGCTTATCAGATTCATGGGGATAATTATGATGGTAATGCAATTGAAAAAGCAGTTTAGATAATACAAAACATCCCCGCTGCCAAAAGGCATGGTGGGTGATGAAGAGATAGACCATGACGGAACAAAGGTGCCTGAACTGTCATGGGGAAAAACAAAGCATACATGCCACATACTAAACATCACTGGCATTTAACTCCTTAATATCTAAAAACAACTGAACACCATGTGGTTCAAATGTTTCTTATAAACCAGTTAAGCTTTATTTATGGGAATTCAAATGTTTGGCTGGTAGTACAGCATTCCTGGTAGACGGCCATTTGCTTGCAGATGTTAGTCATTCTAGGCCTGCATAAGCTTGGACAATCCCCTCTTCCTCAGCCTTTAGGTACGTCTTATCCTCACTCTGAGCTTCTTTTCTGGTTGTGTTTTTTAGTTGCTGTCTGCTTATTGTGACTCACCACAGCCGGGTTAAAGCACACGGATCACTGTAGCCTTAAATGGCTATTTTTATGCCTTTTAAAAACATATACCCAAAGCTCCTGGAGTTATGATCCCATATGGGTCAGTTCTGCTCAGACATATAAAAAAAATAAAAACACACTTTTTCAAAACTTGCAGAATATTCATTTTATTGTAGAGTTTTTTTCTGTGTTGGAGTGCCTCTCTCTGTGTAGATAAAATATTTTGTGTTTGCCTAAATCCACAAATACCTCTAGATGTTTTATTGTGTTGTTTATCATCAACAAATGTTTATGTCCATTAAGTTTAGTAATCAAATCATTTTTTTAGTCTTCGGCTTCTTCCCATTTAAAGGCAGTTGGGGGAGAGTTTTTAGGTGCATTGCTGCCACCTACTGGTAAGGAGTTTAACAGCTTCATCGGGGGTTGTAGATTCTTACTAGTAAATTTGAGATTTCTACCTGTATTGTTCCCAAATTTTAACCTTGTTACGTCTAAACATCTATTTTCATTGCTCAAATATCTGATAGCTAAAGTATATATAAGTGGAAAACAAAGAATGAATAAAAATTCTAAATTTATTCAGCTTACTGACTTCCATTTCAAACAGTTCAGATAGTCTTAGCCCATGTAAACACAGAAGCATGTAATTATGTAAACACAGAAGCATGGCGGGGGTGCAAGTGAAATGGAGTTCTTCCTGTAAAATTGGCAGACCGCAGTAGCCATATTTGCTCAGCCATGTCTTTGTCCAAATACGTCGTTGCCTTTTCTTTTCTTTTTAGGCCTTTCAGCACAAAATTGCACAAATTGCCATGGCCGCATTTCACTCTAGTGAGCTTCATATTCCTCTTCAACTCATTTGGCTTCCAGATAGACGAGTCCGAGTCGCGCCATCTCTCTGCAGAGCTGAGTCCGATGTGGTTTTTAGACGTACGCTGTGAGCAGGTAGATCGCATCAGAGCGTCGGGCTGCACACTGTGAGAACAGACATTGTGAACTCACACTGTACGACGAATGCCTGCGGTTTTGTCGTACAGTGTGAGCTGTAGCTGCGTGCAACGATTGACACCAATGTTTTATGAAATCTGTGCTATGAAGTTTTAAGGCAGTTCTAAAGGGAAAAGGTCAAACCCAGTTAAGGCAGGGTGTTTCTAATAAAGTGTCCCAAGATTGTATATCTATGATAATAAAAAAAAACATAAATCTGAGACTTATAAACCAGAGACACTACAAAAGCGTAATGAATGTACCTGTATATACTGGACCTGAGATTCCAGGAAATTATCTGTTAAAACTTTGCATCGATCAGCTACGTTTTCTTTGTTAAAGGTTGTGAGAACAGAGTTGTGGACTCTATCTAAATATAACGTTGGTCTATTATAACTGGAACACGCGGCTTTGAAACAGCAGAAATGCAAAAAAGAATTTTTTTATTTTATTTTCTTACTGGGGCATGTTTGGGTTTGGTCCAGGCTAAGACTTTGAAGGCTACTTGTTTAGATTCAGCAGACAGAGGCAGTCCTCCGGGGAGCTGACATCATTAGAGCTAAGAGCGGGTCACACCTCCTCTTCAGCATCACCAAGGAAAGGGGAGAGGAAAAAGGAAAAGATGAGGAGAGGAGGGCAAGTTTAAGCAATGCAAGGTCAAGACTGCTGTGCAATTACCCTGGCAGTGCTGTGCCCTGGGAAGCCAAAGCCCCTGACTTCTCACCCTGCCAAGGTTGCCCAGGCCACTCCCCAAGACAATTAGCTTTCCAAAATCCTTCACTTTTTTTTATTCACCGCTCACCCCTTAGCCCTGTCTGCAGCTCCTCCTTCTGCTTTGCTCAGAAGCTCATACATTTTCTACTCAACTTCAACAAACCAGAAACTTAATAAAATGGATCCAAAAATAAACGTATTTTCTAAATCCACCAAACATGAGGTGTGTCTTTGAAGTTAACGCCAAATATGAGCCGTCAATGCTGGGGGAAGAGGCGGCCATGTTGTGGACTAGGAAACAATGCAATATTGATTGTGGTTGTAAATTTAGCTCGTCTTTGTCTTCTTCACCTTAAGCGACGGTGCCCCTTGATGTTCTGCAGAAACGTAATCTTAAATAATAATAATCTCTTCTAACACAATAGACATGATCCTCTTCTTGCAACTACACTTAATGTGATGCGTATGCAATGCAATAAACAGCACTTGTCAAATCTTCTAGCGTCAGAAACATGTTCACAGCTACACACATCCAGCAAGGCCCAAATCCCAGCACTTGTCAGCATTTTGAGGGATCATATAGATGCAAATGCAGCCATGTAATTGCCGAAGCTGTAGATCTGTTCTCTCTAGGCTGGATGCTGTCATGTCGACGGCTGATTCCATCTGACTTTCATCATTTCCTTTTTTTTTTCTCTCTCCAAGACCTGATTTCCATACCAATCCAAAGCTTTGGAATCCTCTCATCTTATCTGCTCTCCTCTTCCCCTTTCCTCCCCTCCCCTCCTCCTGCTTTTCAAACTTCCTCGGTAACTTAACTCTTCCAGTCCTGCCTGTCAGGAGTGATGGGGCTGACAGCAAAGCGGCAGATGTCACAGCCAAACAGCAACATGCGAGAGGAGGCTTCCTGCTTAGCTTTTTTCTTGGTACTGCTCCAGCCTATCTGCTTACCTGAAGGTTAAAGTTGGCTTTCTCTCATCTGATACGTACCGACTCTGTTAGAATGATTTATCTATTGATTTCACACCCAGCCCTGCTGCTCCGCTCCAGGTTCAGTCTACCGTTGTTCAGTCTAAAACTTCCTTCTGACTTTACGATAGCTCTTCTGAATCTGCTTAGTTTTTACAACTTGTCCACAGTTGCCTTAATCATGTATTTCACCATATTCAACAGAATGTTTTGTGAAATATTTACCGTCCCTTTAACTTTCCACCTTCTGTCCTCTTTATCATCTTATTAAGATTTTAATTTAAGAGATTAAAAATAAATGGTGCAAATTTGTGAGTTGTAAGGAAAATATTAGAGTTCAGATTATTAAGCGCAATCATTAGGCACTGTTCCGATTATTTCCTAATGTGAATTTTTTAATGGTTTGTTCATAATGTAAGGTAATTTCTTTATGTGAGGACCACAGGAAGATTAGCGGCCATTTACTTTTGCAGCTAATGGGGATCCTAATAAAACTAAACTAAACTAGAGTAAACTAAACTTTTTAAAATAAGCCCCATTTGCTAAATTCTATGTACACAGCAAATATGTGGTCTAAAATTAAACAGTTTGGTCCATGTCAAAGACGCAGTGTAATGCAAAACTAACACCCCTTATCACTCTAAACAGAGAAACACAGCAGTGGCTCCAACATGCTGTGGGATTGTTGCTGTTTTTTAGTAGCCTAGTAAACTAGCCCCACCCGCCAGTGCCCAAAATCTATTTTTGCCTGCGAGTGGTCTAGCCTCGATCAAAGCCCCAGGCACTAGAACTGCTGGGCCAATCACAACGCAGAGATGTGTTTTGAATATCTGGATGCAAAGTGGGCGGGGTTTCTTAGGGCAGGACGACAAAGCTGCACGACGCTGGAGAAATAAACAAGGAAGATGGCAACAACAATTGAAGAGTACTTTGGAATCAGTTCTGGAAGGATTAGACTTGGCATTTTCCTTGAAACGTGAGCAGGAAGAGGCTCTACGCTCATTTATTTTTGAGAAGGACGTATTTGCCGTTTTACCAACAGGCTGTTTATTTACACTCCCCCACCAGCTTTCCGCCACACTTACTACGTCACAGTCAGTTCCACACATTGGTCAGAGTGTTGGCCAATAGGCACAGACAGTGGTTTGAAAAACAACGGGTTGTTCTCATCAACAATCTTCTGATGTCTCATTCATCGGGACCAGACTAAATTACACATTTAATCTCACATTTATTCTGGTTTATCAGGCTAGTTTTTTTAGCTCAGTTTGGAAAGAGAAAATACTCAGAGTTGATGTTGAGACCGATGGAGCAGAATAGACTGCTAAGGATTTTAGACTGATTGATTGATCATCCAATGGCCAGAGATACAAGGAATTAGATCAAATCATACTTATCCATTTGAACGGTATAGCCCAATCCCCAATGATGGATTGCATTTGAGTCAGTGAGTCAATGCAATCAACTGGCTTTCCTTAGACAACTTTGAATCAATTTGACTGGTTGAACTGTAAAGTGCCTTGAGATGACTTGTGTTGTGAATTGGCGCTATATAAATAAACTGAATTGAATTGAATTCAAAGGTTTTGTGGCAAAACTCTGTGTAGAAAAAAAAGCTAACTCTTTAGACTATGGGTATCTGCACTGATCTTAAACTGTGAAGATGGTAATATTGATTATGATATATTTATTTGTTAAGCCCTTCATAGTAACCAAAGTGCTTTAAATTTAGGACATTGAAATCAAACTAATATAAAAATCAATACACACAAAGAATAGAAAAGTACTTTTTGAAAAATGTCAGGTTGATTAAATGCATCCGGAACAGGTATCATTTAATTTGTACAAAGTATTCAGGCTAGAGATCCACCGATCTGATACAGGATCATATTTCGGTGGTTTGATATTGGACTTTACGTGGAACTATTGCTGCTTATCCATCCATTCATCCATTTTCAATCACGTTTATCCCAGCTTGGTTAGTGAGGGTTGCTGGTGCTGATCTCTGCCTGTCAATGGGCGAGAGGCGGGGTACATCCTGGACAGGTTGCCAGTCTATCGCAGGGCTGTTGCTGCTTAGTTATTAATAAATAACATAATATACTTTTATATCTATGTTCATTTGTTAAATTTTTTTTACAATTTTATGTCAAGGCTAAAGCCTTCACTCACGTGGCAAGATATATGGTTCATTTATTCAACAGTTGAATCGGATCAGTATCGGATATCAGCCAATAAGCTCAGCCCAGGTATCGGTATGTGATTGGATCAGAAAAAAACTGGATTGGTGCATCTCTAATTCAGACACACTTGCTCAGAAAGACTTAAAGATGTAACTGCAGACAAATGTGCTTCTACAAAATGTTTATTTGTAACTTGATTTAAAATGTATTGTAAACTACTTTCTGTTTGCTTTTTTTTTACATAAAAAAGTGCTTTTGAAGCCTAAAAAAAGCAGAAAAGTTAACAGGATACATATATTTCCAGTCCAAAATCATGTTTCGTTGCATAGGAAACGTTTCATTAAAATAAATACAGGATGTTTTAAATCTTAATCTGTTCTGATGTTCCAAACTTTTGGAACTTTTTCTTTGTTATATTTTAATTTTCTTTATTCTACTCACTACAGAAGGAACTGGTGTGGATTTCTGTAAAAGCATCAGTTTAGCAAAAGCAGCTGCCAAAAAAAAAAAAAAAATGTTAAGAACTTATTTCTTTGTATCCCTTTGATTTCAATACTAAACACAAATCCATCTCAGCTACCTGCTTTTATATTTAGCGTTGGTCCATAAATTGGAAAGCATTTAGGTATTTGACTCAGCTGAGACTTTGGGCACTCTGTCTTTGATTTCATTTTTATTGAATATTCTGAAGCCAAAAAATATGCAACCGCTCAAACATTTATGGCCTCTCTTGTGTGTTTTTTTTTAGTTTTCAGCACACATGCAGGAACACACTTTCAGATAAATCCGTATGAGTCTGACAGCACGATGCACACACCGACGTGCGCAACACACACACACTCACTCCTCTTCTTCTTCTAACACATAACACTTCCTCCAGAATTTACTAGCAGTGTGTGCTGTGCAGGCATGAGATAACGTCCCAGAAGTTTTCCGAGGGCAGAAAGTGTGCTCTGAGCTCTCAGACATCAGAGGGGAGCCGCACCGCCGAGCCCAGGCTGATTCTCTACATGTGTTGCATCTGCCTTCTATTAAAAAGCCAAGAGCACTCTGCCTGCTTCTCCTGGTCTGTCGCTCTCACTCTCTGCCTTCAAACTACCTTTTAACTTACTTCAACCTCCTCTCTTTCTTTTTTTAGGATCTTAAAACTTCAACCTTTTCATCTTTTCCCTTTAAACTTGCAGTTCTCTCTGAACTTGTGGGTTATCTCCTAATTTTGGTGTGACAATTCAAGTTAGCCAGAAGTATTTTTTTCATCTCAATATTTGGAGTATTACGGATTAGATTTTTTTTTTTTTTTCGCTTTCACTTTAATGTGAGTTGTATTATTGTTAAGTTGGTGATTGTGCAGATAAGAACTTTATGCAGTTCAAAATGGCACGAAGGCTCTGCAAATTTGCAAAAATATATTTTTTTAAAGCAACGAAATATAATAAAGT